>NC_080044.1:81282695-81582695 GCF_012489685.1 Lotus japonicus | reverse complement strand
GAAGTTATTCAATTAACAAAATTTACAGTGCTAGTCCTCATAATTCAATAAGTGGATAACAACAGCATATCATATTTCAACCTCATGTAAATTGGTACAAGAATACAAGGAAGGCAGGCAAATGGTCTAAACTAAATACAATGGAAAAAGGTCGTGGTATAAAATAGGAAGCTGAAGTGGATGTATATGAATATGATATGATTCCTGACTAAAAAGAGAAGTGAACCTGCAGATATAATCATCCAAGAGTAGGTCTCCTCCATAAAGTAAGCATGGTACCGCTATTTATCAAAAGAACAAAGAAAGGCAACAACATATTCAGTTAGAGGAACAGTAATGAAACTCAGAAAATGCTAAAAATACTATTTTAAATGTTATAAATTTGGGGAAAAAAGAGAAAGAGTACATTGTTTCCATATAAGTCACATTTATACATAATCGACTTCAAGCAGAACAGGTAGCAGATGCACTGCCTAAAACATTATTTTCTTCTCAACCATACACAGAAAACTAATATTACTCTATTGTGATAAGAGGTTTTCTTGTTACAACAGGAACAAGACTACTTATCTTATCTCATAAGACCCACTTTCTAATAGTAATAAAATAGAATAATTGCACAAAGACATCAGATATTCAACAACATCCTGATTCCTGAAGCAAACATCTCATTAAAAAAATGAAAAAGCTACTGTTTTCAAATCACATGCAACCTTGAAAGACCATGTGTCATAAGAAAAAAACCCCTTTAATATAAACAGAACATTTGTAATTCTAGCTGACACTGAAACACTACTTGGCATACTTGTGTGCATACTGCATAATATATAGCTAAAGCCATAGAAACATACCAGTTCCCAAGGTGATGAAGCCTGGTTGAACATGGAGTACAAATGAAACAGGATGTAACAGAAGAATAGAGCAGCAAACACCCTCTATATAACAGTAAAAAAAAAATCAGTTGAGCCTGAGTCCAACATATCATGAATTTCAATCTAGTTAAAAAGGAAGCATGCCATTGTATACGTACCCTCCATACGCGACTCTGCTGAATTTGACTCCTTTCTAAAGAACGAACGAACTCTTCTTGCTCTGTACATCAAAATACAAAATCATCATTAACTAGATTATAACATGACCCAAATCAAAATTTAAGAAAAAAATGAAACATTTCTAAATTTTCTACAACAAAAAACAGTTGGGGTATCATATCATTGGTTAAGATCAAAGTGGGAAAATTTTGGATCATAAAGAGAAGAACAAGGAATTGTGAAAATGGGGTTCGGACCTTGAGGATCCAAGGGACGAGAGTCTTCGTCGTGAACAGGAAGAGAGTAGTGGTCATCTTTTGAATTCCGAAACTTTCTAGCCAGCTTCTTCATTTTTCTTCACTTCGCCAATTTCAAAACGTTTCTGGGAAAATCTTGTTGAACTGTTCTCTTTTTATCGTGACGGATATACAAGAATTTTGGGACGGATTTGTTTTCCGTCGCAAACAATCAGCTTCTCTTTTCCAAAAACACCCCAAATTGATAAATTGTTTTTAAACTAGTCTTCATAGGAAACACTCTAAAATTGAAGACACATTATTAGTGAAAGAGAGGAAAACAAATTTATAAGGGTCCAAAATAAAGCTCGATACAAATTAATTGTGCTAAGTGTTACTACAAGAGTACAAGTTAATTTTCTTTTAAAGCTCGATACAAATTGATTGTTCAATATTCACTGAAGCATACTAGTACACTAAAAACCCGGCTTTATACATAGCCGTTTTGAAAAAGGCTTTGCTGAGGAACTGCTCCCTCGCATAGGCTTGCGGGCAAGTCAATTTATGTGTGGATGGTGTGTTGTGTT
This sequence comes from Lotus japonicus, assembly GCF_012489685.1. NCBI lineage: Eukaryota > Viridiplantae > Streptophyta > Magnoliopsida > Fabales > Fabaceae > Lotus > Lotus japonicus. The sequence continues at coordinate 81,580,841 of NC_080044.1, read as the reverse complement.
TCTTACAAAGTGTGAAAGTGTAACTGAACTCAGATTTACAAGTGATATAGTTAACGATAACAATGAAATCATTCAAACATGGTGACTATGGTGTTTCAATTTTGTATTTTTGCTGTATGTTTTACAAGTCACTTAATTGGGAAATTGAGGTGAATATGTAACTGCATTAGTGAAAAATGCACAAGGCAGGCTATGATTTGAGAATCATTCTCAAAGATGAGTTGTATAAAGCAGGCACAGTTTTACTTGCACAATTTTCAATTGAAACAATTTGGTTGTAACTTTTAGACCGATTCATTTAGTAGCATATTAGAAAGCAAGATGGGAACTGTGAAACTTTTTTCTTTATTGTCAAATAAAAAATGAAGGGAAATCATCCACGCTATATAAGCCTGGTGAGAAACCTTAATCATAAAATAGGAATAGGACATAGCATATAACAAGGTTTTTTGGGATGAATAAGAACAATTTGATCAACACACAAAATCCAACAAATCATTTCCAATCACTTCAAAATGCAATGCTAATGTTGGATTCCCAACAAATCATTTCCAATCACGGTGATCAGCTATCCGAGTTTTATTGAAAACCATGAATCCTTTTACAATTACTATATCATCTAGAAATAAATGGAAGAAATTGAACAATGTACATTCCACCAAAGACCACCATATGCTCCATCAAGGATTGGGAACAGAACATTTGATCAAAGGCATATTATGTGATCTATAAAGAGCTTGGCGTACCACTGCTAGGAACCCACAAGAGCAAATTTTAAGTAGAATCATATAACCTGAAGTTACTATCGATCAATTTAAAGTTTCATGATTATCATTGTTCATGTACAAAACTTTAAAAACAAGGAAATAGATTCATTAAGTTTTGATAACACCAATTATGAGACCAAAATTTTCCGGCCCTAACATATAAAATCTCAACACTCAGTTGCAAGGCATCACTACTCAAAGAAGAAGAATACTCTCATATAACAAGGGGAAAATGTTTCCTTTGTTCAGTACAGATTCATCACGACATTTCCAAATCCCACATTATCCCCTGACAGCCAAGGAAAACAGAAAACTAGAGGGCTAAAACTCAGGCATTAATACTGTTTCATCTTTCAAATGCAAAAATTTAGGAGGTAGGAACCAAATATTATCAAACTACATATAACAGATGTCTCAACAAAATGAAAAGTAATTGGAAAAACCACATTAAGTAAATCAAAAGATATCTCAATCCTCATCGTCAATAACCTTGGTGCCCAAGCCTTTAAGCTCTTCCTTGGGGATCTCGACAACAGTAACAAGGGAGTAGAGCTCCTCCTTTGCGTCCTCATCATCGTTCCTCTTGCGAGCAATACGCACCCGAATCCTCCTCGGGACACTTCGGATCCCCTGGCTCCAAATAGCCTTGTTGAGCTTCACGTCGACTCTGACATCATTGGTCCCCATGGCTTTCTGGGCAAACTTCCTTATCTCCTTAATTGCTTTGGGAGCCTTCTTCTTAAATGTGCTGTTTTGTACAACAAAAGCAATATGAATCAATTATCAGTTAACAAATTTTTCCTTCATGGAAATGAAAATCAGAAACAACTCAAGTAGTGACACATCACACAATTTTATCACAACAAGTTATCAGTTACCAACTTTTTTCTTCATGGATATGACACTTAGGAAGCAAAAATGGAATACCAGAAACAACTAAGCAGTGATATATCTCACAATTTTATCACAACAAAACAAAATGAACCAGTTATCAGCTTACAATGTTATGATTCATGGAAATGGCAATTATGAAGCAAAAAATGAAAAACAGAAACAACTTCAAGACATCTCACAATTTTATCACAACAAAACAATATGAATCAGTTATCAGCTTACAATGTTAAATGGAAATGACACTTCTGAAGCAAAAATTGAAAACCAGAAACAGTTTAAGTAGTGATATATCTCATAATCTTCTCACAACAAAGCAATATGAATCAGCTTACAATTTTATTCTTCATGGCAATGACACTTATGAAGCAAAAAATGAATCAAATGATAAATGCAAAGGTAACAGTGCAATCATCCATCAATGTAAATCAGCAATAAAAACAAAATCAGAAAGAAAGGGTAAAAGGATAGTACCATCCATGCAAGCGTTTGTGAAGGTTGATAGTGTACTCTCTGGTAACAACCTCTTCCTTCCTTCCACTCTTCTCAACCATTTTCACGGCCTATTGTTACAGATATCAAATACAAAACCCTAACTCAGATTTCATTACATTTGAAGGAATGAGAAAGTATGCTAAATAGAAATCAAATTGCTATGCAAAGCAATCGGAGAAAACAAACCTTTCGATTCGGAGACGAAGTTGCGACTCGCCGACGAGAGGGAAGGGGTAGCAGCAGCAACAGAACTGAGAGAAGAGAAAGAAAGAGAGTATAAATACAAATGGGTTGCAACTTAGAAACCCTAATGGGCCGTAAGAAGGTCACTATATCAAGACCCAAAAAAATGGTGACAAAAATAAAATAAATTAAATATTTGAGAAAAATAATTTTGAAAAAAATAAATAAATTATGTTATATATCCTACTAGTTCCGTAACCCGTGCGTTGCACGGAAATTTCATGGTGTAATATTTTAATAAATAAGTAAGATATTCTTGTATAGACAACCCTGTAAAGATAGATGAAGAGAAAAATGAAATAAAAAATTGTAATTGTAATTGTGTTGTGTATACCAAACATTTCCAAAAACTTTCTTAAACACTACATTTACAGTACTGGTTTGTTGTTTGCCCGCCTCATCGAGTATACAAAGTTTAAGACCTTTTCTTGAGCGTACTCTAGAAAGAGCTACATATAACTGACCATGAGTGAAGACAGGCCTCGGAAGGAAGAGTCCAACCTGAGATAGTGTTTGTCCTTGGCTCTTGTTTATGGTCATAGCAAAGCATATTGCAATTGGAAACTGTCTTCTTCTGAATTTAATTGGAAATTTGGAATCAGAAGGAAACAAGTCCATTCTTAAAATGTGCACTTTGTCTTTGACATTTGTTCCCGTGATAACAGTTGCACCAGTAAAACGTTCACAAAGTTCGTTCACAGTTAACCTGGTTCCATTGCATAAACCTGCTGCTTGGCCTATATTTCTCAAAAGCATTACTGGAGTACCAACTTTCAATAAAAGTTTGTGGTTAGACATACCTGAACTTTAGTGTCGTTCAAAAATTCGGTGGTAAACCACTCTCACCTTGGATTTCAGAATCCTCATCAGATTGCAAGGCAGAGTCGGAGCTCAGATATTCATGCTCTGGTGCAGCTATCATCCCAAGCATGTAAGTGTTTATCATTTCAACAGCATCTAGTTTAGGGGCCAATATTGCCCTATCTTGAAAGAATTGAGGGTCTTTCATTTTGTGCGCAAGGTTAGGATGTGTATATCTAATCAATTCCATTAATGGGTCAGGACTATTTGGGATGAGCAGATCTGGCGGGATTTGGACATCGTACTCTCCTGCTCCGTAATCTGGATGGTCGCCATTTCCAATTTTAAGATCTTTGATTTCTTTTGCTTCATCAGCCGTCTCAGTTGCGGTTAGCCGCATGTTCTTAAACAATTTCATAACTTTGCAGTGTTTCCACGATGAGGAAGAGTTTACAGTAGATTCGACGATTTCCTGTCTGCTTTCTCTAGTTATTACATGTGGTATTTGTCTAAAATCACCTCGAAGTATTACTACTTTTCCTCCAAAAGGCTTATGGGCGTTATCTTCATTTTTCGACCTCATTAAATCTCGGAGTGTAACGTCTAAAACTTCGAAACAATACTTTTTCAACATTGGAGCTTCATCCCATATAATAAGATTTCAAGTAGAAGCTTTGCTCGTAGACTTCCCTGCTTTATATTACATGTCGAGGTCTCTGTAGCATCTAATGGAATGCAAAATTTAGAAAAAGTTGTTCTGCCTCCAGGCAAGAGTAATGATGCTATGCCACTGGAAGCAACGGTAAGAAAAATTAGGATAGAAATTATTTATTTCAATTTATTATAATTCTGACTTTCAAAGTAGGATAGAAATATTGAATTAGGCAAAATTTATTTCTCTTTAGTTATCATTTTCTTTATTATTAACCACCCAATATTAACATTAATTCTACATAAATATTTTCTTATTAATTACTCGATTTGAAGTACAATTATTTATTTGTAATTGTATTGAATTCATTCTTATTGGAGTAATTGTTAGGTGATATTGAAATTATGAAATAAATTATGAAATTCAAACTTAAAAATTAATATTATTTGAAATAATTTCTAAAATATATAAATATTTTTAATAAAAAATGAAATCTATCATTTAGGATTAGAAATAAATATTTTTTGAAACACATAAATAACTCAGTTTCTTTACTTCGGAAATATAAATAACACATTTTAAATAACGAAAGAAAATAAAAATCTGAGAAATGTATTCGATAATATGTAACATAAAATTTTAAATTTAAATTGTAGTTCCCTTTTATAATTATGGAGAGAAACTGTAACTTAAAGTAATAAAGGATTTTGTAACAAAAACTAAAAAGTAATAAAGGATTTAGTATTACTATAAAGTATAAACTCGATTTCAACTAATAATTAGCTAATTAGATAGAGTTTAATTTCTATGCACTAATAGTGTAAAAAAAAATTAAATAATCAACCAATCAGATTTTAAAGATGTGATAAGTCTATTTTTTTATTTAATTTCATTAATTAATATGACTCATCCTTACATTATGATTGGTTGATGGTGTAAAAAAAATTTATATTATCAATGCATAATCTTTTTTTCTCAATTAGATAATGATTAAAAACATTAAAGATGTTTAAGCAATCACCTGCGAGCACCTTTTTGAGTTGCAGGTCATGATTATGAACAAATCGGGATATCCAAAATGCATCCTGACAGTTGTTAAACATAAATCGCGGGCCACCGGTGAGTAGCCCGTGCAATGCATGAGTTCTTTAAAAAAATTAGAAAGTGTTTTAATTAATATGTATAGATTACTAAAATTTCTAAATTTAATTACTTTTTGAAAGAAGATTTATCGTAACTTAATTTCACTTGTGGATAATGCCATTTAATTTTGAGTTTTGACGCATAAAATCAAAATTGATTGTGAGTTAGAAGAATCACAATTTTACTTCATTATGATATGATGGCACTTGTTTTGGTGCTGAAGTTTCTTTTAGAAGAGATATTATGAATATATATATATATATATATATTTTTTTTTTTTAATTTTTTAATTTTTTCTTGCCCCATCTTATCTAATATTTCGTTTTGTATAAAAACGGTTCTCATTATAAAATGGCTCCATTCTATTAGAGACACTCTTCACAGCTTCTTGCTAGTAAAATAATATAAAAAAACAATTCGTTTTGTATAAAAACAGTTCTCATTATAAAAGAGAGCCATTCTATCAAAGACACTCTTCGAAATAAAAGTTAGCATGACTCATTAATATTCCTAAACTCTAATGTAAAAAGAGAAAAAAAATATAAAATGTAATGTATAGTATATAAGCAAAGACTACTGACATTTGCTTCAACCAAAGGCTAAATAGTAAATAATATCAACACTGACATGATGTTAAATTTAACGAAGAAAGACTACCAAATGACTCATCATAATTACTTATAAAATACTACATATATTTAATTCAAACTAAGCCTAAAGAACATTAACACTGGGATGATCTTCTCAGATTCTACTTTTGCTACAAAAGTTACTTTCCAAGGGTTGGATTTGATCAGAAGTTGTCGACCATCCAAATGAGTGAGCAAGAATTGGAAGCCACATAAAGCCTGAGTGGGGGACAGGGCATGCTCTATAAAGAGATCTTCAGCCTTTCTTTTGAATTTGGAATGTTCCACTAATTGAAGCACAAATATGATATCCCCAGCAATTGTTTCTGATGCTTCATCTGCGTCACCAGAGGATGGAATCTTATTCCCGTTCTGCATTCCCTTCTCCACGAAAGCTTCACATACATTCTTCTATAAATTGGACAGCCTTATCAACTTAGAACTGTGCGCAGCGGTCCCTATCACTTATAGTTTCTCAAGTACCCTTGCATACATTGCAAGGATGGTGCATTTGCATTGATGGACCTAGGTGTCTTATATAAACCTTCATGCCAGTTACAACCTGCACACTTTATGGAAGCTCCGGACTAAGAACCTTTACAACTGCACTTAGAGCTGTAGATGCACAAGACATATCTGTAACATGTTGGGTTGCAGAGTAATTAATCAAACTTTTTCCATGATTTAGATTTCAGTTTTGATGCAAGCATTAAAAAATCACAGGATAAAAAAAAAAATCACGAACTCTACTTCAAAGGTTGTGGCGCCTTTATACAATGAAGCTTCTATAATTTATGATAAGTCATTCTTTATATAGAATTACAGATACATTTTCTTACACTTGTGTTAAGCTTAATTTTTTTCATTCACTTACTTTAATAAGGGGAAAGCAAAGGAAGATAGGTATTAGAAAAAGAACAAACTTAGAACAACAATGCATTATTACCTTCAAATTCTGAAAGTCTATGGACAAGCCTTTTGTATAAAATGATTTGTTTCTAACAGAGTTATCAAATACCTGAAAGTAACCTACAAATTCAAAATACATAGCACACCAAATTAGATTGAAAAAAAAAAACAAAGTAGAATCTAGGAAGTACGGAATCTGGAAAAGTACACACGACATCAAAGAATGATCAGTGCAAACGGCATTCTGATCATTACTCAAAGTAGAATCTAGGAAGTACAGAATCTTTTCATTGCTCATTGAAGAGCAAGAATAAATACCTTCTTTTATAGAGGCATTCAGATCAGCTACTTTATCAACACTTGAAGCCATGAAGCTTGATGAGCCATTGCAGAAAGCTAACTAAAGAGATAGCAAGAAATAAGATGCATAGACCAACATTCAAGAATACAACTTTAGAATTTAGAGCAACTTTGCTTATAGATACCAATGCAAAGGCTACAATTCAGGCCATCTTAAAAGTCATTGACTCTATATCACTCCATCCATGCTCGTAACATATAGATAAATACCAGCATAACATCATATATGAGCACAAACTAATAGAGGATAAAACTCCAAAATTCAAAAGACATGTAGTTTTCAAGGGTGATATGATAAACTTCTTTCATTTTTTATTTTTTCAATATGCTCTCCCCTTGACCTTGACCAGAGACTCCTTTGTTGCACAATCTCTTGCACTCATCAAAATCAACCTATATCACATCGAATAGCCAGCATTGTGCTTAATGAACTCAATGATCTACCAAATATGTGTTGATGGTAATTATCATTATTGAATACATATCAAACTCTATTACTTGTTGATACTTGATCGGTTCAAAAAAACAAATGATAATGAATCAAAACTAATGCTACAGTTCAGAAAGAATCAAACTGTTCATAAGGCATTGCAGGTAATATCAGCTAACACAAAATCACCTGGACAAAAAAAGAGGATAGGGTACAGAAATCACATTATATAAACTGAAAAGGGTAAAAAGATCATGAAATGTGACTGAGAGATTTCCCAATACTAAAAAGTTAAATGAAAAGAAGTTAGTTATCAACCTTTCCATTACACTAAGCATCAACATATGGAACATAAGTCAGAGAGGAAACATGGTTTGGAAAATAAAAGAATGAAACACATGAAAGAAAGGCAAGTTTCTATACCTTGGGGCAACATTATCACCAAGTTTCAGCAGATGACAAAATCAGGAAAAAAGACAATGTGGTCGTGTGGCAACATTATCAAACAACACTATAAATTATCAAATAACAGAATTTTTTTTCCTTGCTGGTGAAATACAAAAAATTGAAATAATTCATGTGAAAAGGAACAACACAGTAAGGAATAAATGGGTAATGGATATGAGGTTGTTACAATATTGGTGGTTTCTAAATAATAAATTCACTGGGCGGGAGTTAAACCTTGCCCATATGATGTACAACAACAAAGTTCTGCATCTCCATGATCAAAACAAATATAATGAAGGAAAAAAAAGAACAGTACTACCAAGGTATTTTTTTTGTGTTTGAAATGTTAAGAGCATGTGAATTTATATAGCATGAGAAAGGAGGGATTTTTTAAAATGAAAAATTTTAAATTTTTCAAAAAACTAAAACATTGATTTCGTAAAAAACGTGAGATTCCAAATTTAGAGATATATATATAAACTCTTCTTTGTGTATGGTTTAAGGAGTATGGCCACAAATTTGGAAATTATATGAAAGTAAACCATTAACATGTTTTAGGAGCAATCATGGAATAAAGGAAAACGTATGGAAAAATGAAAAAGTCAAACCAATGGTGATTAACAGATTCCACATGACAAGCATCAGAAGGTAATAACATTTATGGTGCTTGAAATTGTTTATCAAAAGAAAAATGGTGATTGAAATTAAAGAAATTATTTATGGAATATCAAACCAATGGTATGAAATTAATGTAATTAATGAATTCAATTTGAAAATAGGTTGGTATTGAAACAATTAATTAATTAATTAATTTACTCAAAAAAAAATTAAGATACACAAATTGTGGAATTAAGGCTGTTTATGATTGTACAATTAAAGGCTGTACTTCAAAGTCAATTTGAAAGAATACGTAAATTGTGGACATTAATTCTCAAATTTACGTTTTTTTCCAAAATTTTCTAAATGAACGTTTATTTAATAAATGTCGGCCATGTGGAAAATTCTTTTATTTCCTAAATTGTGTATTAATTTATTTATTAATTTATTAATTAATTTTGACCAATCAAAATTCAAGGAATTGGACCAATCAGCGAAGGCCATGTGGAAATTCGTTGAAACCAACCAATAGAGATGTGACACGTGGAAATTAAATAACATTATGGCCCACTTTGGTGGATGGACTTTATATATTATTAAGATAAAAAATTAATTATCGAGTATTAAATGGTATTTATAATATTTCAATTTGATTCCTTTTTTTTTATTCATTGAAAAATATTCAATTTGATTCCTTGAGATTGGGTAACTTATTTTAAGAGAAAAAAACTAACCATTGATGAAAAAATATGAATGTACACATAATATTAATCATAAATTTTTTCTTCAATGATTGAGAAACTTGATTTAAAAAAAAAATGGTTGAGAAACTAATTTTATTTTTGTTGTTGTCCAAAACGTTAATTTGATTGACTTTTTAGATCAACCAACCTCTCTAATCTTTACTTTTTAATCCATGCAACAATCTATAAGTCTCAAGCCTTTCTTAACTTTATTCATTTTATTAGCATTTATACATGGAATCTCAGGGACCTCAAGCTTGTTGGATTTGGACTATGTTACTTCAGGTGCTATTCCCTGAAATCTGTATATAATTGTGCTCTTTCCAAGCACATTTCTTGCCCAAAGGATGTGTTGTTTGTTCAACTTTGGCATCTAAAGATCTCAGAGAAGAGTCGGTTATTACTCTAGCTAATTTCCCATGAGGTGCTCCCAACTAACCAGCTTAGACATGCTAGAGAGTATACTCCATTGCCCTAGAGATTGTGCTCATGCTAAAGAACTTTGGTTTTGTGCTGGTGTTCCTTCATGTCCAGTTTTCAAGCACAGCTGTTCTAGAACCTAGATTGCTTTCATTATCCACCAAGTGGACGACCTTAGGCTTGTTCTGTTATTAGTGGCTTTGGCGTTAGAGGAATAATATGATTTTTTATGAGCTTAAATGGAGAGTAGAGTATGTAGCACAAGTTAGAAAAACATTATCAGATTTTCAGGACTTCGTGGGGACTTCTTCAATGGCAGGGCCAACTCGTGTTATGCACTTGGCTACCTCCTATGCATGATTATGTAAAGCTAAATGCATATGGCTGTTGTAATAAATACTCAATACTCTTAACGCATTGTAGCATTAATGGTGAATGAACTTGTATTTCTTCTACTTCCATATAATCGAAAGATAAAGGTAAGAAGAAAAATGTTAAATGGCACATAGATTAGACGCCAATGTACCATGTATAATCAACCCTCCTATTCTGCCTGCAAACTTATCCGCTAACCGTGTCTACCAGAACTACCACATTATGGAAGACTAAAAAGCCAGTAAAGATGGAGTGAAGCTGCATAGTACAATTCTGTGCAGCACAAACAAATCAATATTCAGATGTTTCATTTCAATCCCTCAAAGGGGCTACATATAATGAACAACTAATTTTCCTCCTAAGTCGAAAGTTACCTATGGTTTACATAATCTTCTCTTACAATGTTGATATGTACGTTTTGTTTTTAGCGAAACACAGAATTCCATGTTGAAAAACTTCTAATTAGTAGCTCTGCTAATATGAAAAAGTCTGCTACTAGTTTGAGCTCTCCGTGAATGTCTCCAGAAACCAAGCGCCAAAACTACCAGACCAGCGATTCCTCCAAGTATCTGCAACAAGATAAAAATACCGCAATGTAATTATGGTTGTTTATTATATAATCCAAGCATATAACAAACTACAAGAGGAGAAGACTTGGGCATTAGATATAATTAACCTTTGCTTGTCCACCATACTTTGTTCGAGTAGATTCGAACACTGATTTTAGTAATTTAAAAGGAGAAGACTTGGGCATTAGAATCACTACAGTATACTGTTTTTTGCAAGGAAAAGGCAGTATTCTTTGTAATGCCAACTGTGCAGTTGAGGGTGTAAGGGATGATCTAACTTTTGATCGCCCTTCTTCTTGAATCTGCAGCAATGATAAGTGAAAAATCAATCACTTTTCATGTTATATGAAATGGAGTAAATACTCATACGATTCTATAACCTATGATGTTATCATAATTTGCAATTGTAACATTAACAGATCGTGATAGGTATTCAGAGAAAGATGAAGAATGAACAGAAGGAAACTTGTATTATTTACTAGGATTCTGGTGAAATCACCAAGAATCAGTGTAGAAACAGTACAGAAAGAAAGGAAATAACAGTGATAGCAGAAGCAAATTCGAGAGTGCTTCAATTCTCTCCTAGTCCAAGATTAATCCAATTCTAGCCTACCCCCTCTCTCTCTCTTCCTTTGGTGTTTATACACACCACCTGGCCTGATTCTCTGCAAAGGGAATCTGCCAGCTTACAATTAGTTACCCTACTCTCCTAAGGTAGTGGGACTAATGTTTATCCCCACTTTACCCCTACGCTTGTAAACCTTAGAGTAATCCTAGCTCTTACTAGAGATAAGGTTCCTATCATCACTCCCCCCCTGGGAAAAACACCTTGTCCTCAAGGTGGAATGTTGGGAACTGGTTCTGGAACTGCTGCAGTGACTCCCAGGAATTCTCAAAATCAGGGAGGTTCTTCCAACTGACTAAGAGTTCAGTTTCCCCAAAGGGGTTAAGTCTGGAGTCCAGAACAGCTGCTGGCTCGACTTGTAGCTCCCACTCTTCAGATAAACAATGGGGTAAAGGTTGCACCTGAACTGTAGGAGCCAAGGATTTCTTCAATAGAGATATGTGGAAGACTGGATGAATCAAACACCCTTCTGGTAGCTGCAATTTGTAGGCCACAGGGCTGATCTTGCCAACCACTTCAAATGGGCCATAATACCTAGGACTGAGTTTTTGATTGGTTCTTTTAGCTAGGGTCTGGAGTTTGTAGGGCTGTATCTTCAGATAGACTTGATCCCCTAATTCAAACTGGACATTCCTTCTATGCTTATTGGCTTGTTGCTTCATTAGATTCTGAGCTTGTGCCAAGTTTGCTTTCAGCTCCTCTAGCATGTTGTTCCTTTCAGCAGTTAATCTGGTAACCTCTGCTACTGCTGTGGAGGTCACATCACCTCTAACTATAGCAGGAGGGTCCTGGCCATAAAGAGCCTTGTAAGGAGTAGATTTGAGTGAAGAGTGGTAATTGGTATTGTACCAATACTCAGCCCATCCTAACCACTTAGACCACAGCTTCGGTTTACTCCCTGTGAGACACCTCAAATAAGTTTCCACACACCTGTTGACCACTTCAGTCTGACCATCTGTTTGTGGATGGTAGGCTGTGCTATATTTTAATTTGGTTCCTGCTAGCTTGAAGAGTTCTGACCAGAATGAGCTTAGGAACACACTATCCCTATCTGACACAATAGTTTTAGGAAAGCCGTGTAACCTGACCACCTCTTGAGTGAAACTTTCTGCCACAGTTTTGGCAGAATAAGGGTGTGACAGGGCTATGAAGTGGGCAAACTTGGTGAGTCTGTCAACCACCACTAGTATGGTATCCTTTCCCATGGACCTAGGTAGGCCACCTATAAAATCCATGCTAATATCTGCCCAGATTTGTGAAGGAATAGGCAAGGGTTGAAGTAGGCCTGCAGGACTTAGAGCTTGGTACTTGTTCCTCTGGCATACCTCACAACTCTGGACATAATGCTGAATTTCTGACCTCATATTTTCCCAGTAAAATAGAGAAGAAATTCTCTTCATGGTTCTGAAATTGCCAGCATGCCCTCCCACTGCAGAATTGTGAAATTCTTCTAATATCTTAGGTATCCTTGAGGATGTTTTGGGAATCACCATTCTGCCCTTAAAGTATAAGAGTCCCTTTCTATACTCAAAGTCTCCTTGTGACTCTGGATTAGTGAGTAGAGTTTGGATAATAGTGCTGTACTTGGCATCTTGGAGTAATTCTTCCTCTAACCCTTCCCACTCTTGGCACTGTGCAGTAGATAGAGCAGAAAAGTTAAATTTCCTGGATAGAGCATCAGCAACCTTGTTCTCTATCCCAGGTTTATATTTAATTGTGAAATTGTATCCCATCAACTTGGTGATCCACTTCTGTTGATCCTCACCCATTATCCTCTGTTCAGTCAAGTATTTGAGGCTCTTTTGGTCTGTGTGTATCACAAAGCTCCTACCTAATAGATAGGGTCTCCACTTCTGTACAGCTATCACAATGGCCATTAGTTCCCTTTCATATACAGACTTGTTCTGATTCCTATCAGAGAGAACCTTACTCATGTAAGCTACTGGCCTTCCTTCTTGCATCAGTACAGCCCCAATGCCCTTGCCTGATGCATCAGCCTCTATCACAAATTGTTTGTCAAAATTTGGAGCTGCCAGTACAGGTAAGGTAGTCATGGCCACCTTCAGCTTCTCAAATGCTTCAGTGGCTGCTTGGTCCCACTTGAAGTTATCCTTTTTCAAGAGTTGAGTAAGAGGTAGTGCTATCTTGCTGTATCCCCTGACAAATTTTCTGTAATAACCTGTCAGTCCAAGAAATCCCCTAAGACTTTTCAAATCCTTAGGTGTGGGCCAATCAATCATGTCTTTGATTTTGCTTGGATCTGCAGCTACTCCTTGACCAGAAATTATGTGGCCTAGATATCCTAATTGTTTCTTCCCAAAGGAGCATTTCTTCTGATTTACTACTAGCTGGTTTTCCTTGAGCAGTTGCAAGACTTGTCTCAAATGATCTTTATGTGCTTCTTTATCTTGGCTATAGATGAGAATGTCATCGAAGAAGACAAGGGCAAACCTCCTTAAGTATGGCTTGAGCACCTGATTCATTAAAGCTTGGAAGGTGGATGGTGCATTGGTTAGCCCGAAGGGCATGACCACATACTCATAATGGCCCTCGTGTGTCCTGAATGCAGTTTTAGGAATGTCTTGGTCTTGCATCCTTACTTGGTGATATCCAGACTTAAGGTCCAGCTTGGAGAATACTTGAGCTGTTCCCAACTCATCAAGTAGCTCCTCAATAACAGGGATTGGGAATTTGTTTGGGATTGTCATTTTGTTCAGAGCCCTATAATCTACACAGAATCTCCAGCCCCCATCCTTTTTCTTCACCAAAATTACAGGGCTGCTATAGGGACTATTGCTAGTTCTGATGACTCCAGAATTCAGCATGTCTTTTACCAATTTCTCTATCTCATTCTTTTGATAATAAGGGCATCTGTAAGGCCTGATATTAGGGCTGGTAGCCCCTTCTTTTAAGGTTATAGCATGGTCACAATCCCTTCTTGGTGGCAGTCCTTGAGACCCCTGAAAAACCTCTGGGAATTCTGCTAGAATGGCAGCCATGTCATCTGAGATTCCCTGCTCATCTTCTGTATCCATTAGTGGATTTTCACATGTCACATAGAACCCTTCTCCCTTGTTTTGCAAGGCTTTGCATAAAGCCTTCAGTGAAGTTTGAGTACAGCTTAAAGAGGGGTCCCCTCTTAGCATCATTTTCTGTCCTTCAACCTGCCATTGCAAGGTTAATTCTCTGAAATTTGCCTTTATATCCCCTAGACTGGATAACCATTCCATGCCCAATACTAAATCTGTTCCACCCAATTCCAGGACATAGAATTGTTGGGTCAAACTCAACCCTTGCACTAGCAATTGTAGGTCCTTGCAAACCCCCTGATTCTGAATCTTATCTCCATTACCAATCTCCACTTCATAGGTCACAGTCTCGGTGATGGGTAACATCATCTCTTTGACCAGTCCCTGTGATATGAAATTACTTGTGGCACCACAGTCTATGAGTATGAGGATTGACCTTGCTTTTTCCCTCTGACCCAGTTGACCTCGTAGCTTGAAGGATCTACTGGTGGTGATGCCTTCCTTGCTCTTGAGGGATAAGAGTAAGGTTTTGTGTTCTACAGCAAGTTCAGATTCTGCTTCAAAGAATTGTCCATCTTCTTCTTCTTCCTCTTCATCTACCGTCTCCATCAACACGAATTGGTAGTGCTTCATTTTGCATACATGCTCCCTGTTCCATTTTTCTCCACACTTGAAACATAGGCCCTTCCTGCTACGATCCTGGAGCTCGGATTGAGACAACCTCTGGCCCCCCGTCCACTTCTTCTCTTGTCCCTTATTCTCCCCTGTTTTAGCTTCAGTAGAGCTTTTATCTGCACTTGATTTCTCTGCAGTTGTAGATCCTGCAATTTGGCTCTTCCACTTGTTTCCATCTATCCAAGTCTGATGTGCTTTGCTCGAGGATACTCCTTTTTCCTTCCATCCTCGCTTGTCCTCATCTCCGCCCTTGCTGTTGCGCATAGCCAGATTTTTCTCTTCCAATAACAGCGCGCGGTCCATGATCTCCTCCAGTTTTCCAGATCTGTACAACTTCAGCTCGGCCCTGATTTCTTCCTTGAGGCCATTAAGGAAGATTCCCTTGATGATATCTCGGTCAGTGTGACGCAGCGGTGCTGCGACCATCTCGAATCGTTCACGGTACTCCATCACGCTTCCGGATTGTTTGATGCTCAATAATGGTCCAAACGGGTTCTGCACTAACCCGGGTTGGAACCTTCGAACCAGAGCCTCCTTGAACGCTTCCCAAGTGCGTTCCGGGGTCTGTTCTTCCCACCATTGGAACCAGTTCAGAGCACGTTCCTCCATGGCTACCACCAGGAGTCGCACTTTCTCAGTATCGTCAACTTCGTTGAGTCGGAAGAATCGCTCGACCCGAACAATCCACCCGTAAGCATCATCCCCATTGAACACAGGGAGATCGATCTTCCTTCCAGTGCGAATATGCCTCCTCGGGGAAGCATCCTCGTGTCGCAGCGAAACAGATCGGAAGCTACGAGAGTCATCGCCGGAGTTCGACGAGTGCTGACTTCCCGAGCGGTGACGGCGACGGGGCGTTCTAGATCTGCCCCTGCTCCGGCGTCGCGTCTGTTGGAGCATCAGCTGTCGGAGCTCGTCGACAACAGTCATCATCTCAGAGACGTTCTTCTCAACGCTCTCCATACGGTTCTCCATTTGTGCGCGGGTGAAGGTCATACAAAGCTCCCTTTGGATCGGGAGCTCTGATACCAATGATAGGTATTCAGAGAAAGATGAAGAATGAACAGAAGGAAACTTGTATTATTTACTAGGATTCTGGTGAAATCACCAAGAATCAGTGTAGAAACAGTACAGAAAGAAAGGAAATAACAGTGATAGCAGAAGCAAATTCGAGAGTGCTTCAATTCTCTCCTAGTCCAAGATTAATCCAATTCTAGCCTACCCCCTCTCTCTCTCTTCCTTTGGTGTTTATACACACCACCTGGCCTGATTCTCTGCAAAGGGAATCTGCCAGCTTACAATTAGTTACCCTACTCTCCTAAGGTAGTGGGACTAATGTTTATCCCCACTTTACCCCTACGCTTGTAAACCTTAGAGTAATCCTAGCTCTTACTAGAGATAAGGTTCCTATCAGATCGTTTAGTTGAAAGGAAAAAAAAAGCAGCTTATGTCAGGACCCAAGAAGATAATTTTAGTTTTCTAGTAAGATTATGAACAGAAAAAAAAAAAAGTAAACGGTTATTTGCTTTAGATCATAACCTGCAAGCAAAACCTCAATGGTGCAATCAATTATGAGAGAGAATCAAAATTGATAATAAGAGATAGTCTCCACCTTTCATACTAAACTCCATTTCAAACTAAATCATAACCATAAAGCAACAGTACTGGAACTAGAAGTCAAAATTCACTTCTTTCCGATAGTTGTTGGAAAACCAAAATGCATATATTAATCCTCATGACAGATTGCATCTCAATATATTGAAAAAGAAAATGCAAACAAAAGGATAGAGTAGTAAGAATTAACCTCAAAAGAAGTGCCAACATCACCAGAATAGACTCGTGATTGATAGCTGTGTAAAATCCTATCCAGCCAGTAATAATTTTCCTGAAAGAACATGTGCAAATAAGAAAAAGGAAATGGGAGCGTAATGTTACTTACATGTTACATCACTTTCATCCACAAAGCTGTAAGAAATGTTTACAGTTGGGACGGTGGATTTAATTTGTATGTCTGTGTGTGTATATTATGTTCCATTGACAGTGCAGAAAAAGCTGTGAAGCTAATAAAACAAACTTTAAGTCCAAATTAACCTGCAGTCCATTCTCATGAGCTCTTTGCTCAATTTCAAGTACAGTTGAAACATCCTGTTCTGAAGGCCCTTCCTCTTGAAGACGCAACATTTCATCCAAAGCAAGATCCACCTGTAAATGATTTACAAGGTAATTTTAAGCATGTAACAGTCTCGAAAGTTCACTTATTTTACAAACACACGAGACTTGCCAGCTTGGAAGATATCTCTGGATCACATGAGAAATTTATGCTAATGTCTCCACGAGCATCACCTGTTCTTGAGGGTTTATTACCACCAAGGAATACTGAAACACCTACAGAGTATATCTGGTGCAGAGATAAGGCTCAGAATTAGCACTAAATGTAACTGGGGGGGGGGGGGGGGATGCTGACAACCAGTACACACCTGTCCATGCTTGAAACGCAGAACCTGCATTATTTTTGTTTCAAGAAGCTTGCTCAGGAACCCAACAAAGTGAATCTCTTCTACCTGCCATGCCCCCAAACAGGATCAACAGATTATACAAGTTATTTGAAAGATTCAGTAAATACAGGTTTTTATATCATGGCATAAATCCATGGACTAGGAAAGAAAAAAATCACAAACCATGGTCCCATTCTTCAGCTCCACTGGAAAGCATATCTGCACCAAACACTGTGCTTCCACCATGGGACTTCGGACCACTTCTCTGCAACAACAGAGTATAGTTTATTTGGAAGATGCATTCGGTGAATACTTTGAAAGTGTCTCAGTACCCATTAACACCTGGGAACGTAGAAAGGTGCAAGTAACATCCATATTGGCAACAAGATGCAATAGAGAAGTGAGGATATACAGCCTCTTAGATATGATGTCAAAGAATGGTCTTTCCTTTTATTTTGAAAAGACAACATAGACCATTTGAGAGCCTAAACAAAAATTCCCCATCTTTTTCTGCAGGTACAACATTACACAACAAGAATTATCACACTAGCACCTTTTGTTTGCAAATGCAATGCATCCGAGTGACGTACCTATGGATGGTCGTTGGAAAGGTGAAGGGCAATCCTTTCAGCTCATCACGGTTAAAATGCATAATAGGTTCAGGAGGCTTAAGTATTCCACCCTGCATGGAAAGAAATCATTTAGTACAGAATAATTCAAGGTCTCTTGCCTTTCGGTAATTGGATTTACACTCACTAGGTACTGCAATATCAAGGGCAGTGCAATAGTAGAGTCAATATTTCCAACAATCACAACAGTGAAAGTTGATGGATCTCTGAAACATTTGCTGAAGTATTCACAAGCTTTCACTGGATCAACCTTTTGTAGGTCAGCTTTTTTAACAGGCTGCAAACAGATAATATGTTGAAGGTCAAGAGTAGTTTAATTAGTCAATGATTAAATTGACATCAGAAATTAGCCATACCCTGAAAAAATATGAATTCCCATAGTTAAGCTCCTTTACACGGTTTGTAAAAGCAGTATATGGATCTCTATCTTGAGCACAGACTGCTTCTTCAGCCATTTGCATCACTATTTTGACACTTTCTTCACCTGGTGTTAAATTTGTTGTAAACAGCTGATAGACAAGCTGGAAAATAAAAGAATAAACAAACAAATGATATCATAGTTACTAGAAAAAGATACGCCACACATTGATATGGGTGAGTGAGTAGTACACAATAAAATGGGCTAAGCATTTAGAGTATGATGCATTCAGAAATGAGGAAATCAAAATATACTTTTTGGGGAAAAAATAAGACCAAACACATTCAGAAAATTGTGCTGTGCTTGAAAATTGAAATGCTGCTCAGATGGTGGGGGGCTGAAAATACTTGCACAGAAAACAATGAATACCATGATGAGCATGCTAACAAACATAAGAGCGCAGCTGTTGCTGGCTAAATTAAGATGCACAGGGTGGGGGGCTGAAAATACTTGCACAGAAAACAATGAATACCATGATGAGCATGCTAACAAACATAAGAGCGCAGCTGTTGCTGGCTAAATTAAGATGCAGAGATTTTTCAAAGGTATAGGGGTCAAAGGGAGAAAATATGAAAGATAGAAGCAGTTGAACTAGTAATAATTTCAAACTGAAGCTGCAGCAAGGATCAGAATATTTTAAGGCATTGAGACAAACACCTATATATAACATAAGTCTTGGAGAAATGTATGGCTACCAACAGTACCAAACATGGATTGCACATCATTAGAGTATTCTTAAAATCATAATAAAACAAAAAAATCACCATACAACGTTAGATGGTATTGATAAGTTAAGTACAAAAAATAATATGAAGTTGACCCAATGCATGCATGAAGAAAAAAGAAGAAATGCTATCAGGGATTCAGAACAAGATTACTAATATATACTAATGTGGAAGTAAAAAAACTAAAAATACTTGCT
This sequence comes from Lotus japonicus, assembly GCF_012489685.1. Lineage (NCBI taxonomy): Eukaryota > Viridiplantae > Streptophyta > Magnoliopsida > Fabales > Fabaceae > Lotus > Lotus japonicus. Next base: position 81,561,577 of record NC_080044.1, on the reverse strand, counting down.
TCATGCTTTAAACATAAACATGCAGTGATGCAGATGTATAATTTAATAATGGTTTTTAATGTGCTTACTTGGACGTGAGAAACTACACACTGCTTTAAGTTGTGATTAAACCATGAAAGGAACAACGTGATTTTGCTAATTAAATAAAATATACCTGCAATGCAGTTTCCAGGTCTGAAGGTGAACAGTCCCCATAAAAGGTTCTCATATATGCACCAATCTTGGTGCCGACTTCAGCTCTCTTGCCAGCAAGCATATCCATTAGGACAGATGGTCTATAACCAAACACGCCAATTTCCCCCGCAATAGTTGGTCCCATTGAGCAAGAGAAATACTCATTCTCTGGGAGTTCGGACAAGCCTCCATATGAATAACCTGTGAAGATAACCTGTTGCGACAAGTTTAGATTAGAACTAAAATAATGTTCATGCTAACTGATCCTAACTTAAAACTGATCCTATCCAATAAAATTAATTATTATTTTTTTCAGTTTTGGGTTTTTCAGTTTGGACTGTGCTCTGAAATTCTGAATAGGGCTGGGTTGCTTTATGAACACCTTAGGTTTAAATAACTTGATTAAATTCTAAGGATCATATGACACAGTTTAACAAAACTCGAAACAAGCTGTCAACCGGTACTATAAATAAATAGAGTGGTATAGAAGTTGGTCAATGTCTGTCTCAGAAATATGTATGAACTACGAATCTACGATCAACTTGATAAGCAATCCCAAGAAGAATCAGAACCTGATCATCAAGAAAGTCTGTACGCTTGTAGCAGACCCGCATGCCATTTGATAGAACTAGCTCAGTGGCTCCAATATTTGAATATTCCAATTCCTTCATAACATGCCTAATTTGAAGAGGGGGGAAATTATAATGTTATATCCTAAACATAATTTAAATGGACGGAAATATCGAATTAAACCAAATAGATAATCATAATCATGCCACAGAAAAGGTCATTCTAAAATCGTATGAAGATGGAAATTTGAACTATATAATAGTTTAATAACTGGTATATTAAACTCTTCAGTCTTCAGTGAATTTATAGTACAAGCTGGTTAAACATATGTCATTGTCATCTTACTACTTAGAACAATCAAGATTTTAATGAAACAGAGCCTAACAGCAAAGTAAATGAAAAACCTAAAAGCATAAGCAATTGAGTCCTACAAGGAAAACCAAGTAAGGAAGTCTTTTCACATTTCTCTAGTCATTCTGAAGCTCAATAGGAACTCTTCTTATTATAGCTATCTGTGTAGAGAGGAACAAAATGAATTGTAAAGCATGACCAAACAACTATAATGTATAAACATTACCTAACAAGGAAAAGGAACTTCATTTATTTTCACAACAAATCCAACTCAGAGAGGTTACAAAAGAACCACTAAAGTTTTGTGCTTATCACAGAAGAAGGATCTTATGATAATCACTAAAACTGCGAACACTGGCTCAAATAAGATCTGATAGAAACGTGTCAACCACTCTGTTTATATTATGATGAAGTTGCAAAGCCTTAAACAGCAACCTAGAATCTATAAAATAACAGAATCTATAAAATAACAGCAGAGGAAAGACATGATTATGTGAACTGCCACTTTGATTATTACAAGGATACATGCACATGTGAATCACACCCAAGACTGATTTATATGAGGTAGGGATGAAATCAGAAAGCAAATAAGTATATAGGCAAACCAAATTGTAATGTAACAATAAAGAAAGAAATTCCCTTTCAAACTCACCCCATATTTGGCTTTGTAGTAACAATTTCTTCTGGAATGTATTCATCATCCCAAGAAGAGATTTCACCCTCTTCCTCGAGAAGATTGACTTTCTTCACAACATTTTTCAGATCATCAAGCACAGCAAATGCTTGGGGCTCAATGGTCTTTATGACACAGCTATTTGACGTCCGTAATCTTTCTGAACACTTAGAGACCTCTAATGCCGATATATCTAAAGGGTATAAATAGCTAACATAAGCTTAATTATAAAGCTTCCCAAACTAAATTTATCCAGAAATATGGTATCAAGAGACAAAAGAACATGATATATATATATATATATAATCAACTCACGCGGTAGAAGTGTCTTTTGGAGTTGAGCTTCATACTCAATTCCAACAACAGGTTCATTGTGGAGGAAATGCTGCATGGACAGAGAGAATATCATCTCCAAAATCAACCACAGTTTGTCATTAGCCATTTTAATGTGAAAAAAGAAATATAATATCCACATACTTGTAAGTATTCATCTCTCATGCTGGTAGATTGAACTTGATCTCGCTCCAAAAAGGCAGATTCGATTTCTGACATCAGTAGTGAACGAACTATAGATACTTCACGCTCCGAAAAGCCATGAAGCCGTACCCTCGCAACCTAAAATATAGCTGTCATAAATCTGGAAAGAAGAAGGAAGAAAAAATGGAAAATGGAAAAAGGAGAAAGACAAAGAAAAAAGCTCCTAAGACCAATATGAAAAACACCTCTATTAACATTGATTCCAGAGCCTGAAGAGTTCCTTTTCCTTTACAAGATGAAGTCATTATATTGGCCTTTAATGGACGGACGAGATTATCAGCAGAAGCTGAGCAGGAGAAAAAGGGTGGATCCTTTCTACGCGATATTTTAAAGAATCTCTGGTTTAAGGCATGGAAGAACATGGATTCTGCCAGTAAGTTTCTGTAGTCTTTTACGGTTTTAAGCTCCTCTGCTTGCATCTTATAACTAATCATCACCGCAGACTGTTATCAGGGAAGCCCAAAGTTAAATGTTAATGTCCTACTGAGATAAAATTGCTAACAAAAACCTGGAAAGATTACTCAAGAAGTCAATGATTTGTTACTTACTTACCCCACCAGCTTCAGATTCAACAAAACAAGAAAATCGCGGCTCATCGTGTGACGGTATGTGGAATGTTGGTATAAGTGGAGGATCAGGTGCTGGAATTTTCTGGCCAAAATGAGTTTTTATCAACTCAACTACACTCTGTAAGTAAGAGTAAAAGCAGTTAATAAAAATCATGACCAAACAACAGATCATATTTGATATTTCCCCTATGAACATTAAAAGAGATAAACAACAAAAGAACCTGTGTATCAGGAAAATCTCCAACTGCTATAACAGCCATGTTGCATAAATGGTACCACTTCTTGTAAAAGTTCTTCACAGTCTCATGAGGAACTGTCCTAATTACTTTCTCTAGCCCAATTGGTAACCTTTCAGCATACTACAGTCAATCAAACGCTTTATGAAATTACATACATATATTGATAATATAAAAAATTCCCAAAAAACCACATCTATCTAACACACAAATATACAATACAAGACCACTTTCACATTGACTAATAGCAGCAAGTGGTAGATACCTTTGAACCTTCCATCAGCAAAATCCAATGAGCATCCTGCAGCCTCCCCGTGGCATTTCTGCTTCCCCTGTACTCTTCCATGACAGCTCCTCTTTCTTTCTCCAAGTCGTCTTTCGAGACGCGAATCTGCAGAGAACAATCTGATTACAATTACAAACAAATAAAACCTAGAAAACAAAAAATTCCAGATCAGAGCAGTTCTACTATACCTCTGAACTGAACTCAGCCAAAATGGAAATGGCTTGAGACAACAGCTCAGGCTTATCCACAGGAACCAAAAGCTCATAGACGGTGTCATCGGAAGAGGTAACCGCATTCTGACAAGCGCCGAATTCAGCTCCGATACTCTCAAGGAACTTGACAATGTCATGATTGGTGTACTTCGTTGTGGCACTGAAAGCAAGATGCTCAACAATGTGAGCAACTCCACGTTCATCCTCTTCTTCTAGAACTGATCTGAGATACCGATTTCACAACAATCAGCAATTGAGTTGAGGAATTCACGAAATAGGAATGAACAATTTGAAGAAAAACGATGAGTTAGGTTAGGTTAGGTTAGGTTACCCAGCTCTGACGGCGAGAGCGAGAGCAGCTCGCATGCGAGGTTTGGAGTTGCAGCGAACGTAATAGCGAAGGCCGTTGTCGAGGGTGCCGTAGTCGACGCCGACGGGTTGGTGAGGGAGGAGCTGCTCCATGTCGACGTTCACAAGCTTCAGCGATCGGAACCTTTGTTTCTTCGGGATCGGCGTCGCCCCCGCCGGAAGCAATTCCATTCTTCTTCTTCTTCTGTTATCGAGTCCTAACAACAACCCTCTACACACTTCTATTACTTCACCACCAGTGTCACTCACGTTACTTACCACCATTTGAGTTCCTTTTTCATTTTTAGTTCCTGTTAAATATGTAATTTCTTTTTTTCTTTTTGGGTCAAGAAATATATTAATTTGTTTTTGAAGACAGCCTTGAGGAAAGTTGAAACAAAAATCTATATGTAACAACAAGCCCATTTCCAAGTGATTTTTAGTTTTATGCTTCAGAAATTTGAAAAACCAAAATCGGCTTTGTTTTTCTTTTATTTTTCAGTTTTAAAATGTTGTGGTAAACTTTTAAAATTCATAATAGTCACTACCTTTATAAAAAACATTAGGCATGGTATAATACAACGTGTGTGGTGGTGGAGGGTAGCGACCAGGATAGAATGTGCAAATGGTGGTGCCGAAGGAGGTTGTTGGGTGGATGTTGTGTATGATACCGAGTAGTAATGATGATGGTGGTTGAGGAGGGTGGTTGTGGGGGAAGAAGTTACTTGGCGGCAACAATGGTCGTGGCGTTAGTGGTGGATGTTACATAGAGGCAACAACAATAGTGGTGGATTGTATCAAGTAGCGGTGGTAGTGGAGGGTATTAGGTGGTGGTGGAGATGGTGGTGAGTGTCAGGTGGTGGGGTGGATGTTACCTAATAGCAATGAGGATGGTGGTGGCATTGGTGTGATGGTGGTAGTGGCGGTGGATGTTACCTGGTGTTGGTGGTGACAACGACAACAATTGATGGAGTGTACTAGGTGCCAGTGGTAGTGGCAGATGTTACCTAAAGGCGACGGCAACATTGATGGAGGGTATCAAGTGCTAGTGGTAGTGACCAATGTTACTTGGTAGCGACGACAATGGTGGAGGGTATTGGGTGATGGTGGCGGTGGTGGGTGTCATGTGGTGGTGGCAGATGTTACTTAGCTACGACGACGATGGCAGTCCAATTCCTTCTTAAGGACCTAGCATGCCCATAAATGTCATCATAAGAGGAAAGTCATAAAACAAGCTATAGACAAAATTTTACAAGAATGTATATTACTAATTCTAGTGCTACACAGTTTCCAGTATAGGAAAGAGAAGCTGCCAAATTTAGTTAAAAGAACTTGCTTAACCTGGAAATGGTAGTATCAAAACACAGTTTTCTTGTCCAAATGCATTTCACTCAATAAACATTTGTTTTCTAGCAGATTTCCTATATATGAAATGAAAGCACAACAGGCATGAATAATCCAAGAATATACATAAGTTTACAACAAGTGATCAATGCTCATGACCAGGACAAAGATCTAATTCTAGACACATAAATGTGAGTATAAAAAAAAAAATCTATCCACATCCAAACATATGATATTTTGCAATGCCGCTTCATAGTTCACACTTCAGACATAAATTCATAGAAGAATGCCAGCTCTGATATATCTGGTTTCTTCCAAATTCATCTTCTTTGTCAATCCAGTTCAAAACAACTTTTCTCAACACGCATGCTACTATGGTCTATACTGCCCTTTCTGCTTCCTCATCTAGCTTCTTCCAACTTTCTCAAATTTTCTAACACTGCCTGGAAAGACTTTTGGTGCTACCTTGAGTTTCTTAACATCTGATGCTTACTCTTACTTCATGTCCTAACAACATCTCTGTACTGCCAAATAGCTACACAAATCAAAGATGACTCTCCCTTTTATAAGCCAAACCAGTTGCCATCAGAGACCCAAGTGTCCTTGAATCCTTCTTTCCATATTCCCCATCTCCATCTAACTCTTGGGAATTTGCCTCTGCATGCAGAGATGAGGCTGCTAGCATCATAAGAATCAACATCTCGGTGGATGAGCAGAGAAATGTCTGACAATTTCGTGCATCTATCCAAAACTGCGAAAATAAAATCTACGGTAATCTCAATTTCACGGACCACCACATGTGCAACAAGTTCTTTTAGGGTCTTCATCCCCATCCTATCTTTCATACCTCCCCTGAAGAAAGAATGTTCCATCACATGCCAAGCACCGGGACCTAAGTTAAGATAGCTTATGTTGGGTAAATAATCCAACAACTTATCAAGACCAAACCCACTCACTCCAAGCCCCTCATCCTCTAGTCTTCTCACCAAATCTAAAGTAAGCCTCTTTACAGAGACATAATGGCGGAGCATGCTAAACATGAGACCAAGAAAGAGTAAATCCATATTGAGCTGAAGACATTGTATGTTACTACAATTTTTCAACTTAAGTTCATTGGTGCTCTCAAGAGAGAGATTGAAAGTGGTCAAGGATGGGGCTTCAATGGAAATCAACCTAGGTTTGATGCACTTGAGATGAAAATCAACAAGGCTAGGTGCGTTTATTATCAAAGTAAGGGGAGCATTAGAAACAGACCATTGACAAGTTCTAAGGTGCAAAAGATTAATCTTTGGCTCCTTAAGTTCTCCAACCCCAATAAGATTGAGCTTGGTGAGATTAGGGAAACAGGTGTTGATCATGCTCAGGTCCTTATCATCCAGCCTCACAAACTCAAGCGTCAAATCCCTCAGCGTCGGCATCGAACACAAACCATCCACCGATAACCAAGCATTTTTTATCACCAACTGCACCAGATTATTACCTACACCACACAAATTCATAAGACATTCAGATCATGAAGCGAAATTAGTTAATAACATTCGGTTCCATGTCTGAAACTATAAGAATTGAAACTTCACCGCGAGAATCAAGTCAGTCTATTCAAAATCAATTATGGGATCAAGCTACAAATCCTAGCTTATGTGGACATAATCAATTGTGAGATTTTGCACTAAATTTCACAATCTATCCAACAAAATTCAATTTTCTATAAATGGGGCTAATTTGAGCAAAACTAATTCTATCCATAATCAATTCTGATAAAGCTCATTGAAGCACAAGCTTAGTTAGGCAGTTATAGACATTGATTTCAACCAACCAAAACTGATAAGATTCATATACGAATGACTGAAAAGGAATCAAATCGAGAAACAAAAATGGGGATTGAGAAGCTGGTAGCACTAACAGGTGGAAGAGATTAAGCACAACGCTTCAGATCGTCTCCAGCAAGATTGAACCCAGAAATCAGAGACGGAAAACGATCTGAGATTGTGTGAAACGGAGGGTAACCAGTCCTTCAAGAAGTTGATATCGGTGAGGTAGAGATCATCGGATTCATCCTCCACGTCGTCGAAGGAGATGCCACCGAGGGAGCGGTCGACGCCGAGAGAAACCAACTCCAGATTCCGGCACCGGCGAACGAGGTCTCTGAAAACGGTTTTGAAAGGGGTGATTTGGTGCCTGGTCTCCGGCGAGCGGGACTTGAGGTAGCGAGACATGGAGCACGCCAGGATCACCGAGCGAACGTCGTCGGCAGCCGCGTTGAAGCTCTTGCAGACGAGCCTGCACCGTGCGAGATCCGCCGAGTCGCTGAGTCGACTCAGGATTTCCACCACCAGCGTAGACGGCAGCTCCTCCATGATTGATTGAGTCACGGAATCGGAACGAAGGAAAGAAAGAGAGAGAAGTGTGGCTTTTTTTTGGAATCTATAATAATTTGCCGTACACTAACGATAAATACAAAAAATAATAACCGTCGATTCATTGTATAGTGTTGTGAATTGGACGGCCCAGATTCGTTGTTTCTTTGATTATATAGGAACGTTTAATTTAGCTGAACATTGTCCTAATTACTAATTAGAGAATTTGACCAATGAGTTTGACCTCCATAGATCTTCACATCTACGTGAGCTTCTCAGTTGTTCTATTTGTGTCAAGTATTTTGCTTCATGGTGGTGCTTGGCACTTTTATTGCACATGTGTTTGGGAGATTTTTCATGTATAAATGAAAGATAAGTTACTATGGAAAAAGTGGTGCCCACTAGGGTGAGCAACTTATTTTTTGGTCCACCGGTGGACCATCATTAACCACCGTAGGATCTTGGAATATAAGAATATTCTTTAGATTAATGGTCAGGATTGAATTTCAATTCAAAGGGTATAATTGTCCCCCCAAAATACCCCAAAATCCCTAAACCCAATCTCATTCCTACTTCTTCATCGTTCCTATGGAGGTGGTGGTGCTGCGGCTGTTGTGGCTTGCAGCTGGACAAGGGGAGGTGGTCGTGACTCGCGGTGGTGCAGCCATGGGAGAGGAGCTCGTGTGGTTGTTGTGGGTTCGTGGTGGTGGCTCTTGGTGTTGTGGCCGAGAGAGAAAGAGGGACGGTGGTGGCTGTTCAAGAGGAAGGAGGAGGCGCGGTGGTGGTGTATTACAGACTTGCTTCCTCTCATCGATGAGTTAACTGTCCCAGGCGCGGTGGTGGTCTAGAAATCCATTCGTTCATGTCGCAAATCCAGAACTGGGACAGTTCAGATCTGGATGAAAGGTTCCTCCTTTCTTTGTTCTGGCCTCGGATTTGAAGAGAGTGGAGGAAGATCTTCGATAAAGTACCTTCCTTTCTGAAAAAGGAGGTCATCGTAGCTACGTCGGGAATCGCCTCCGGTGGCGGTGCACTGCGACGGTTTGGCCGGGGCACCACTAAGCTACAATATGAAAATTGCAAGTTATTGTTTCTTCTGCTACTAGATCGGGTTGTTTTGACAGAACAAGAGGGAAGGGTACAAACCCGAACTTCATCTGGGTTAGTATCTTCATCACGTTGAAATATTGGTGGAAAATGCCAAGAAGTGCCCAAGTACAGACTGATCAGGAACGATCTTGACAATAAGGTAGAAAAGTCAAGGAAGCAGTTGAAGGAGCAGAAGAACAGAGCCAAGAAGATCCGGGGTGTGAAAAAGACCAAGGCTTCTGATGCTGCCAAGGGAGGAAATAAGAAATGAGTTTTGAGACACCATGTTTCAACTTTAAGTTTATTTTGCTATCGCTATTTTCAAATAGCTATGATCTTAATCTATTTCCATAGACTGAGATATTTTGGTGTTAGCATCAGATCCTTTTTGTAATTCATATTCGATTATAACTTCAGACTCAGTACTAGCATTGAACAATTTTGTAAACTCAGAAATATTGGTGAAAAATCAAATCTGTTAATACTGCAGTATGAAAATGAAACATGTGTTAAAATGACTGCATCAATTCCAATTAAATTAATAAAGATTAAACTGTGTACTTCATCACGTTGAAATATTGATCGGATTTAGGATTTGTTTCTTGAGTCTTATGAGGGAAAATCTTTGATGAAGATGTTAATGGTTGAAGATGATAGATTCTGGATTTCAGTGGCAGGGGAAGAAGGAGATTAAAGGGGGAAAGAAAAAGAGGGGGAATAACCTAAAATATCCTTGGTGTAAAGTCTGATATACCCCTGGTCCACCGGTGGACCAAAAAGAAAGTTGACCACCCTAGTGGGCACCGGAAAAAGTACTAGAAAAAAGTTTTGATCAAGTTCTTCCAAACATACCACATCAATAAATTTGTGTCAATGTGCTTAGAATCTAGCATGGTTACTCTTGCTCATTCTTGTAAAATTATAAATGTTATATTCATGTATTTTTAATAAATATGTCATAATTTCATTAGTTAAGATAAGACACTCATCATAATCTCATTAGTTTTCATTATAGGAAACAAGAGAAGCTTCCAAATTTAGTTAAAAAGAACTTACTTAAAATGAAAATGGCAGCATAAAATACACAGTTTTCTTGTCCAAATGCAACACCTTAAAATCTTATGACCCTTTGGTGGTTTGGGATAGAGTTGGATAAGGGTTTGGTATGATAAGAGCGAATAGTGATACTGCTACATCACAATTAACATCATAGTAACAGCAACCATTAGTTTTTATTTACTAAACATGGTCTAGTAATTTGTACAAGACTTTAACCATAATACAAGATAGGAAATAAGGATCAATGAGCACGCCTGCAGATGGTGAACCCATCGTGAACCCATCACCTACTGGAGCAACAGGAGTTTCAATGCGTGAATCACATGCAAAGGCTTGGTTGATAGCCAATGCACTTTGTCTGGTTCCTCTTTTTGGTTCAGGAACATCCTTTTCAAGCCAGGCAGTTGTTCTACCCCAAAGAGTGTTATCATAGATAATCAATCATCCAATCTTAACCAGTTTAACTAACCGCTCGTGGTAATTCCAATAGTTATGTTTATTAGCATCAAGGAAGGCAAAATCAAAAGTTCCCTTATTTTAAGGCCACAAAAGACAACAACATAGATATCATTAGCTAGTAATACCATATTTAGTTTCACAATTTGCAAAAAATTTAAGGCACATTTATTCGTAAGCAAAGATTTGTAGCTTTTAACCAAATGTGATTTTATGGCATTTCCCTAAGGAAACAAACATGCTTGCAATAAATAATAAACAAAAATTAACTTAAAAGTCGAAACTGATTTTAGAAAGAGTAAAGATGCTCACATCTTCTAAGAGTTTGTCAAGAAATGGTAAAGCTGAGGCTCTATAAAGTCAATTATGTGTTCTACACCAACCTTTTTTATGAAGGCTATCCTATCTTATAAGTTTATCTGTCTGGATCAGTGACTATAATCTATAATAGGTAGATAATGAGAGTTATTTTTCTATTTAAATTGCTCAACCACATGTTGGTTTAAAAAAATGTGCTCAACTCATTATACAATATAAAATAGAAAATGAATAAATAGAAATTACAAATAAATATTTTTTTGAAACTAAAATTACAAATAATTTGAACATGAAGCAAAATAAAATGATGGATAAAAAATACAATTAATATTTTTTTCAATTGATTTATTGTTGAAATGCCGAATATGCCCTTGAAGGAGTTGCGATTTCAAAACCCTTGCCTTCACTTCACTCTCATTTTGTGCTGTGCTGTGTCGTGGTGTCGATCGAGATGGGGAGGAGGATTCTGAACGATGCATTGAGGTCGATGGTCAATGCCGAGCGGAGAGGCAAAGCTGCGGTGGAGCTCAAGCCCATCTCCACCGTCATCTCTTCTTTTCTCCAAATCATGAAAAACCGTGGTAATCACCAATCTACACAACACTTTGTTAATTCTTCATTTTCTATGAATTATCTTCTGGAATGAGCAATTTCTAGCTTCTCTACTTGATTAGATGAAAATGAAAAGCCCTAAATCTGCCTTCAACATGTAGATAATCACATTAGTAGTGCAACTTTGTAGGGTTTAGCTGATTACTGTGTTGATTTCTGATAGGTTATGTCAAGAATTTTGAAGTCTATGATCCGCATAGAGTCGGGAGGATAACGGTTGAGCTACAAGGTAGGATTAATGACTGCAAGGCCCTCACATACAGACAAGACCTCAAGGCAAGGGATATTGAAGCTTACAGATTGAAAACTCTTCCAACTAATCAGGTTGGTTAGTGGTTAATGTTTTTTCGTGTTCGATTGAAGTTTTAGCGGAGCGGTTAATCATGAAATTATCTTTCTCTCTGTGCAGTGGGGTTATGTTGTGATTTCGACACCAGATGGTGTTTTGGATCATGAAGAGGCGATTAGGAAGAATGTGGGCGGTCAGGTTCTTGGTTACTTTCATTAAAAATAATCACTACCATGTTATTTTTGGTTTGATAAATATTTAGTGTATTTGATCATGGAATGTTTTATTCAGAAATGGAGGTTTTGTTTTTTTTTTGGCCTTTTATAGTAGTTCATGATGCATGATGAGCGTGATGGATTGAGTTTCATGCTCGGTGGAAATTAGTCCTGTTTTTGTTGAATAATAGACTGGACTTGAACAAATATCAGATGACCTACATAGTGTTGTTTAATTCAGAGTTTCACATATGTGGTCCTTATTTAATTCAACCACTCTATACAGTGTTGTTCTTTTGTTTTTTCAAAGAATTGCAGTTTTGGACTAGAAGAAGAACCTTTCATTGTAGAGGATAGTCCCTGTTGACATTTATTCTGCAATCCTGTCACACAGTGGATATTTATATTACCTAACAAATTGAAGCTCAATTGTTTTGCTAGAATGTTCCGAGTATCTAACTAAACTATCCATTTTGTAAAAGATATGTAGAACTACATTTGCCATCTGATTTATGGCAAATAAGAAATAAAAGCGAAATGATGTGTTAGTAACAACCATTTTGTAATAGATATGTAGAAATATATTAGTTTTTCCATTTTTTCCTATGTCCGGTGACCCTTCAACTGTGTGTACTTGTACCACAAGCAAAATAATTTCTGCTCTACCAACTTGTGCAATAGCAGTACAACTTTGTTCATTGGAACACATAGTAACAAACATTAGATCATAGGCACACGCATCTTATTTGTATGTAGTAAATAGTGATACTTCCAAATTACATTTAACTAGTTAACCACTTAACCCACAACATAGTAGGAAAATGAGTTGTTAGTAACAACCATTAGCTTTATTCACTTAAATACTTCCTGCCAAACATGATCTAGTACATGAATTTGGTAAATTTGCATAAAACTTCAACCATAATACAACATAGGCAAATAAGAATCAATGAGCACGCCTGCAGATGGTGAAGCCATCACCTACTGAAGCAACAGAAATCTCAATGCGTGAATCGCCTGCAATGGCTTTGTTGAAAGTCAGTGCACTTTGCCTGGATTCTCTTTTGTTTGCAGGAACATCCTCTTCAGGCCAGGAAACAGTTCCACCCCAGAGGGTGTTATCATAGATAATCAACCCTCCAATCTTAACCAGTTTAACCAACCGCTCGTGGTAATTCCAGTAATTATGTTTATCAGCATCAACAAAGGCAAACTCAAAAGTTCCCACATTTGAAGGCTGCAAAAAACAACAGCATAGATATCATTAGCTAGCAATACCCTCTAAATGCATGTATGGTTTCACGATTTGCACAAAATCCTAGACACATTTATTCATAAGCTAAGACTTGTAACTTCTAACCATAAGTGATTTTAGAGCATTTCATTGTGGAACCAAACATGCTATAAACAATAATTAGAAAGTATCTTCAAAGTAGAAACAGATTTTAGAAAGAGCAAAGATGCTCACATCTTCTAAGAGTTTGTCAAGAACTGGTAAAGCTGGAGACTCTATAAAGTCAATCTTGTGTTGTACACCAGCCCTTTTTATGAATGGCTGTCCTATCTCATAAGCTTCTCTGTCTGGATCGATGGCTACAATCTATAATAGGCAGATAATGACATAAAATAGACTTGTATTGTATGGGGAAAAGACATATATTAGAGAGAAAAGCATATGCAAACCTTTCCATCATCAGGAGTGCTAAGTGCTGTGAGGAGAAGAGAGTATCCAGTGAAAACTCCCACCTCAATTGTCTTTTTAGCATTCAGCAGCTTCAAGAGTAAGGCCATTAGCTGACCTGCATCGGGTGCTGTGCCCATGAAGCCCCTGATGAATAACAATGATATCCCATAAACAAAGTGTTAGATTTGGCAACCAAATGTATGAAATCAGAGTCATTTTTCATGAATCAATTATAGGTTGTTCACTTGTTTGGTGAAAGAACAAAAATGGTTTGGTAATATCATTTTGGACACACTATCAAACAAGAGCTCTTGAACTTCAGGAGTAGACAATGCAAAAGGCCTTGTACAACATGTTTGGATTAACTTTTTTTTTTTCAAATCAATTTTGGCACGTATAAGCTATCTAGAGAAACTTCTCCCTGGAATTAATTGTCTTTAAAATCAATTGTAGCTGGATTTCCAAACATGTAAGTAACATCTTTGTATGAAAATATATAAATGATCTTATATTTACATCTTTGACACCATTAACGTTAATATGGACAATTTTTGTTATACGTGTTTGGAATATTTTCTACATTGAGTTTAAAGCTAGAATCATCCTTGGGAGAAGCTTCTGGGTATTTTGGAGTGCCAGAATTGATTCTGAAAAAGAAAGTTGATTCAAACATGCTATATGTCCATTTTTGTGTCAAAGTCCAAGTAATCTTAAGCTAGCAATGTGTTGGGAAGAAAAATTACCAAGGGTGACTTGCAGTGGCATCCCTTAACTCTTTGAGAATCTTTGGTTCTCGTGGAAAAACACTGGTCTCCAGTATATACTGCCACAGCATTGTTAGGTTAAGCTAATAGGATTAAGCATTTTAAAGTTGAAGTCAATGAAAATGCGAGGAAAAAAAAGTTTAAACGAACCTTGGTCAAGTTCTTACTCTGAAGAATTCCAGTATTGGTGGACATTTTACAAATTTGGTATATCCTCTTTTCTCAGTTTACAGAATTGCAATGCCTGCTCTGTTGTAGGAGCCATTTTAATAGGAGTTTTCAGCGGTGGTTGGCAATGACATGTTGCAACCCCCATTCAGTAGTTATTTTTAGGTGTCAGGAAAAATGGTTTTATATACTTACTGACTGATTTTTAAGAAAGCAAAATTTCTCTGTCTTCTAGGATTATAAACGTTTATTATGTTCTCATATACTGTAATAAATACTCAAGACCTGAAGCTAAGTCTACCGTAATAAGCAATAATTGAAACAGACAAGTTATGCCATGGTGGACCGGGAAACAAAAGAAAAAACATGGAGAAGCACATGATAACAATGAGGTGACATACACCAAACAGTCACAAGTAAATTATGAAGGGAAGAGTAGATACGCAGTTCATTCTTACCGCGTGCTACAAGAGTGACAAATTATTAGGCACTTATGCAGTTGAAGCTCAATTATCAGCCCTGCATTATTTTGGGCCTTATTCCAATGATAGTTTTTGATGAATTATTCCAATGATATTTGATAGCGAGTAAATGGGTAAGGTGCAATTGCTCTAGTAGCGACTAATACACAAAGCAAAGAAGTGAATGTAGGTAAATTTATAGTACGAACTGGCTCTTTAAGGATCTTTCAGGCAAAGAGTGTTTCATCAATTCCTTTCTTTCATCCATGTTTTAATTTTGTGATCTTGATGCTTCCTTAACTAAACGGATATTGTTCGTGCATTACCATCTTGTCGTGGTCTTCAAAGACAGTCAACAATAATTTCAAAAAAAATAAATAAAAGACAGTCAACAATAAAGTTTGAATATAAAGTTCTACCTTTTATTTCTTTCTTATTTTGGCGAAAAAGGATTTATAATCATATTCCTGTGATTAAAAATGGAGAGAAAAATAATAAAATGACCACCTTCTTTACACAGAGTCAAGAAGCTTCAACAGCAACTACATTACAATTAAATAGTGAATTAGGTGTGGGTCGAAAGATGGGCAGTGTAGTTTTTCACCATATTATTTTAACTATTATTTATTTTCTATTATGAGAGAAAAATATGATATATAATAAATTCAAAATAGTAGCAAAATGAGTTGTTACTTGTTAGTAACAACCATTAGCTTTATTCACTTAAATACTTCCTACCAAACATGGTCTAGTACATGAACTTGGTAAACTCGCTGAAAACTTTAACCATAATACAACATAGGAAAGTAAGGATCAATGAGCACGCCTGCAGATGGTGAACCCATCACCTACTGAAGCAACAGAAATCTCAATGCGTGAATCGCTTGCAATGGCTTTGTTGAAAGTCAGTGTACTTTGCCTGACTCCTCTTTTGGGTGCAGGAACATCCTCTTCAGACCAGGAAACAGTTCCACCCCAGAGGGTGTTATCATAGATAATCAACCCTCCAATCTTAACCCGTTTAACCAACCGCTCGTGGTAATTCCAGTAATTGCGTTTATCAGCATCAACAAAGGCAAAATCAAAAGTTCCCTCATTTGAAGGCTGCAAAAGAAAACAACACATATATCATTAGCTAGTAATACCCTCTAAATGCATGTATGGTTTCATGATTTGCACAAAATCCTAGACACATTTATTCACAAGCTAAGGCTTGCAACTTTTAACCATAAGTGATTTTGGAGCATTTCATTGTGAAACCAAACAAGCTATAAACAATAATTAGAAAGTAACTTCAAAGTTCAAACAAATTTTAGAAAGAGCAAAGATGCTCACATCTTCTAAGAGTATGTCAAGAACTGGTAAAGCTGGAGACTCTGTGAAGTCAATCTTGTGTTTTACACCAGCCCTTTTTATGAATTACTGTCCTATCTCATAAGCTTCTCTGTCTGGATCGATGGCTATAATCTATTATAGGCAGATAATGACATAAAACAGACTTGTATTGTATGGGGAAATAAGCATATATTAGAGAGATAAGCAGAAAAGCATATGCAAACCTTTCCATCATCAGGAATGCTAAGTGCTGTGAGAAGAAGAGAGTATCCAGTGAAAACTCCCGCCTCAATTGTCTTTTTAGCATTCAGCAACTTCAAGAGTAAGGCCATTAGCTGACCTGCATCGGGTGCTGTGCCCATGAAGCCCCTGATGAATAACAATGATATCCCATAAACAAAGTGTTAGATTTGGCAACCAATCTTATCAAAACAGTCATTTTTCATGAGTCAATTATAGGCTGTTCACTTGTTTGGTGAAAGAACAAAAATGGTTTGGTAATTTCATCTCGGATACATGTATCTAACAAGAGCTCTTTGAACTTCAGGAGTAAACAATGCAAAAAAGACCTTCTAAAATATGTTT
Organism: Lotus japonicus; assembly: GCF_012489685.1. Lineage (NCBI taxonomy): Eukaryota > Viridiplantae > Streptophyta > Magnoliopsida > Fabales > Fabaceae > Lotus > Lotus japonicus. The sequence continues at coordinate 81,544,885 of NC_080044.1, read as the reverse complement.
GGATCAACTGATTTTATTTTATTTTTTAAAATCAATTTTGACAATGGCGCGTATAAGCTATCCAAAGAAACTTCTCCCTGAAATTATTTTTTCATTTAGAATCAAATGTCGCCGGATATCCAAGCATGTGTGTAACATCTTTGTGATAAACTAACCATTTTTAAGGCTTACACTATTATATGAAAATATATTAATGATGTTATATTTGCATCTTTGACACCATTAACATTAATATGTTGGACAATTGACTTGAAAGCTAGAATCATTCCTGGGAGAAGCTTCTATGAGTATTTTTGTGTGCCAGAATTGATTCTGAAATAGTAAAAGTTGACCCAAACATGCTATATGTCCATATTTGTGTCAGTGTCCAAGTAATCTTAAGCTAACAGTGTGTTGGGAAGAATAGTTACCAAGGGTGACTTGCAGTGGCATCCCTTAACTCTTTGAGAATCTTTGGTTCTCGTGGGAAAACACTGGTCTCCAGTATATACTGCCACAACATTGTTGGGTTAAGCTAATAGGATTAAGCATTTTAAAGTTGAAGTCAATGAAAATGCGAGAAAAAAAAGTTTAAACGAACCTCCGTCAATTTCTCACTCTGAAGAATTCCAGTATTAGCGGACATTTTACAAATTTGGCAAATCCTCTATTCTCTCAGTTTACAGAATTGCAATGCCTGCTCTGTTGTAGTAGCCATTTTAATAGGAGTTTTCAGTGTTTTTAACAGTAGTTATTTTTAGGTGTCAGGTAAAATGGTTTTATACTGAGTGATTTTTAAGAAAAAAAATATCTTTATGATTTCTAGGGTTATAAACATTTATTATGTTCACTTAAACTGTAATAAAAACTCAAGACCTGAAGCTAATTATGAAGCGTTGATTATCTATGATAACACCCTCTTGGGTGGAACTGTAATAAGCATTTATTATGTTCACTTAAACTGTAATAAGCAATAATTGAAACGAGACAAGTGTAATTATGAAGCGTGACTGGGCGGTGTGAAACTTGGTGAAGAGTAGGTTCAGTTTTCTGTGGCCCTTCCTATGTGTGTTGTGTGGTTCCAACCACATGGCTATGCCAGCGGTTGATACAGACACTTAAAGCAAGGGGGACAGACAAATGATGAAGAAGGAACTCATAGAAACTTGAAATTTTGCACAATCTTCAATCCATGTGAGAAAAGCATGCAGCGAATAATGCCAGTTTCGGCTGTAAGATTGTACTCCCTCCGTTCCTAAATATAAGACCTAATACAAAAAATTGCGCTTATTAAGAAAATATTAAATGTGTTCAATTAGTGTATTGGTTTTTTAAAAATGCATACATTCCTCCATATTTACCCTTTGTCATTTTCTCTCACTAATTAATGGCAAGTGTAATCAAAACTTGGGAATTGAAAACATATTATTAATGTGGAGGGTAAATATGGAAGAGTACAAAACCTTTTGTTAGATTATTGTAACTAGGTCTTATATTTAGGAACTTCAAAATTTTGAAACTAGGTCTTATATTTAGGAACGGAGGGAGTACGATTTTGTCTTGTATATCATAATTGATTATTGATTTATTTCAACACCCTTAGTAAAATTTTTGGGAAGCCCCTTTTATCTGTTTTTGTAACTTTGTATAAAGAAAAGGAGATCATGCAGTATTTTTCTGGGTTAAGAATTTTTTCCAGGTTTGATTGATGATGGTGGTAGTCAAGAGAAAAGAAAATGAATTTTTTCCGGGTTTGATTGATGATGGTGGTAGAGAAGAGAAAAGAAGATAATTAATTATTTCCGGGTTTGATTACGCTGGCGAGGGATGAAAACCAAACTTTGCTCATCGTTCAGGACCAAAACCTTATTTAACCCTATAATAAATATTAGGGCTGGGCACCGGACGGGTTAGGTCAGATTCGGGCCGAAAACGCAAGTTGTGTCGGGTGGAAATCACCCAACCACAGGTCCGCCGCCGACCGTCCAGTTGCCACGGGCTGTTCGGGTTCGGTTTCGGCGGGTCGCAGTTTCGGCGGGTTGAACAATCAGAAAAAAAAATGGAAGATGAAGATCAATATTCAACATTCATAAAAAATGAAATTAAAGTTTACATTTCTCACTGGCATCCCATTACAAAAGAAAATCACAAATAACATGGAAGAAAGATCTGAATCGTTTGCATCTTCATCTACAAGAGAGGAACCTGAGGCGGTGGTGCGGCGACTGTTCGTGTCAACATCACGAGGGTGGGACGGACTCCGGTTGCGGCGGCGAATCTTCAAGTGGTGGCAGCGTTGGACCTCAGTGAAGGAAGGGTTGCGGCGGCGCTGCAACTTCACGGTAGTGGTGAAGGCGCACGACGTCAGAGAAGGAGGTGATGGTGTGGCGGAACACGATCAAAGAGGAAGGGAAGGAATAATGGATGGTGGTTGTGCATGGTGGTGGCTCGCGGTGCATGGTGGTGGCTCGCGGTGGGTGGTGGTTGTACGAGGTGGTGAAGAAGAGAAGAGAAGGGGACTGCTGAATGTATTAGGGTTTGAGAAGAAACTGAAGCTTTTAAACCTAGGGTTGAGGGTTAAGACTGGACAGGGTTGGGCTGGGCTCAAATTTTTTTTATTTTTATATATGTTCAACGGTCAGGTTCAGTCTTCATTGGGTTTTATTTCCCTGGACCGAACTCGACCGCCAAAAACTGCCTGGGCCCGTTTTTTCTCACCCGCGAACCCATGGACTGATGCAACCCGATCCGCATGACTCGATTTGGGCTGGACTGGTCAGTTCCGGACCGGGCCAGTTTTTTTGCCCAGCCCTAATAAATATACACATGCTTACACCAGTTGAAGTGCATTTGAGTAAACAAACATTTGATTTTACTCTAACTCATTAGTTGCCACCAGAGCACCTATCAGACACACACGACATCATTTAAAAAAAATGAAGAACTTATTCAAAATTTGCAGGGGCATCATCATTGTCGAGTACCACTACCAGCTTCCCAACATTATAAGAGAACAAAGCAAGGTCTATCCCGCTTCAAATACAAGGGGTTATTGAGGCTTATCAGAGTTACCACTAGTTTCTCAACCTTTTTTCCCAAAAAGAAAAACAAAAAATGCTGAATAACACAAATCGCCATGTAAAATGCCCATAATCCACAACTTATAAAATGACAGTTCGATTGATTTTAGGAGTATATAGCACTCTGCTAAACATACCCTTGCAATCAGACAAAGTAACCGGTGAAGGTAAATCCCCTGCCAACAATCTCACCAGCACAAAACCATGCAAAGCACTCCAGGCCAAACAGAGCAGCAATACCCGCATCTTCAACCTTCAACTCTTGCCTGTTCTTCCACAAATTCTTGGTATAATCAAGTTCCTTCCAGAAGGCCTCATAACGGCCTGGAATACTGCAAAAAGAATGAAGAGTTACAAGAGAAGCAGAAACTCCCAAAATTAAATTGGCATAGAACAGAATAGATTTGGCAATATATAAGCAACACCAATTATGTGCATCTAACAACTATCAATCAGCAAGCCCATGAGTCCCATCAATAACAATCATTTGATGCAATGCCATGTATCAATAGGTGCAAACATATCAAAAAACCAAAATATGCATGTTTTGTAATTGTGACGCAGATATATAACTAAAATGAAATGGCTGTTTTGTTTGTCAAGATTCAATTTTTATTGTACTTCAAAGTCTTACACTGCTAAAGGTTAGAGTTATGATTTTGTCACTTTTGTGTATTTGATAAATTATGAAGCCTATGAAAGACTAACTTTATTATTCAGGGCTACATTAATTCTGGGTTGTCCAAAAGTGAGTTTTCATTAATTCAGTATCGGTGAGCGTGAAGTCAGTGCTAAAGTCCAACGATGTCTGTATTGGGCTTCCAAGAAAGTTCATTACAAAATTCAGTATACCCTGTTTGGTTTACCAATAAAAAAGTATGAAAAACGGGAAAATAACATTGAGACACTTTTTCCTCACAAAAACGTAACCTAAACACACTTAATAGAATAAGGCCCCGTTTGGATAAACAGCTTAATTAAGCGCTTATGGTCATAAGCGCTTATGACATAAGCGCTTATTCATAAGCTATTTTTAAAAATTTATTGAAATAAATTAAAAATAAGCTGTGTATAAGCATAAGCTGTTTTTCATAAGCTATCCTGAGTAGCTTATGAAAATAAGCTGAAAATAGCTTATGGCAGACCATAAGCTGTTTGCATAAGCTCTCTCAAACACTGGCATAAGAGCTTATGCTGTCAGATAAGCTCAAATAAGCTCTTCCAAACTGGGCCTAAAACAGGTAACCAAACTGGCGTTTCTCATCAATTTCCTATATAACTAGTTTCTGATTGTATCTGAATATGAGAACTCCTCCCACTTATGAACCCAAATTATTGAAGTCGACCCAAATTACCCCAAATTTACTTTACATCCAACCCTATTTCCTAAACAAATTTCTATGTTGCACCATACTAGCCTTCAGTGCCAAGAAATGATTGCATGACCATATTTTCTAAATAAATATCTAGCATAAACAAACTTAATGCAAAAGCTAAATGAATGAAAAGCAGGTTCAAAACCTGCAACCTCACCCTCCAGGGATTCCTCCATAGTTTAGGAGAAAAAACATCCATTAGACAGTTAGACATGACATGACTGGCATCATCCAGTTGTAATAAAGAATGTCAAGTCATTATTTGCAGTGAAAGTGCATGTTTGGATGTGTGCTAGGCACACACTCCAAAGCACATTAGCGGCGAAGCTCCGGGTTGTAGCTTACATACTAACGTGATTTTTGAGGCTGAACGTGAATTCCAAAAGTGCAACCAAACATAATTGTGGCCAACAAGCATTTACAATTAGAAAATATTATACGTTGAATCCAGCCAGGTAATCAGAATCTAAAACAAGGTTGTATAAAATGTAACCTGGCGAGGCGGGTGTAAAACAATTGTTTAGCCAGTAGATTGCATTTCTCTATAGTAGGAGGCTCCTGAATGTAGTGCCTGTTCTGTTCCAACAACTGCTTGTGGTAAGAAGTTCCATGCTTGGCAATGAATTGGGTTGCTTGGCAAGCTTTGGACTGCAACTGCTGCAGCTTTGATGCCATAACTCCTCAACTTAAGCAGAACAAAAATCCTACACCAAACAAAAAAAAAGTCACAATTAAAAACTTACATAAAGTGAACCATATATAAAACTCTGAATGCAAATCACTAATTAAAAAACCCTAAATCCTTCATCTTGCTAGAAGAAAGGTACTGGGTCATAAGTCAAAACCCTAAAATCTCAACAATTTGGGGTAAGGGGCAAAATCCAATTTTGATGTGAAAACCCCAGAGAAAAACACACGAATTTCACTATGAGATATGAATTTTGGACAAGAGGGCGTTAAAAATTGAGATCGGAAAAAGGGGAGAAACGAGATCTGAAGAGGAAATGCATGAAGGAGAGTAACAACTATATCTCAAACGTAGCGATCGGAGGAGGAGGAGCATTACCTAGTCGGTGGAATCAATGAGGTAATCGGAAATCGTACTCCGTTGCCGCCGCTACCTCACGACGCTGCAAGAACCTTTCACTCTGTTGTGTGTGTCGAGGGTCTTTCTTTGTGCCTTTTCTACTATTTCATTATTTCATTTTATTTTTTTATTTTTTTTCCCTCGTCTACCTCACATATTGTTTTTGGTCTCTACTTTTTAAGCCCAATGGGAAAGGTCATAGGTCTACTTCATATATGTTTTGTCCACTTTTGTAAATTCAGTCCATGAACCAAAAATCTAAGGACATTAACCATTAACCATGTATATTGATTTCGTTTAAAAGAGCGTGTTTGCGCTCTGTTAGGGTTTGCTTCTTTGTGCAGCGCCGTTTCTCCCTCTTGGGGGCTCCTCCCCCTCTAAGGAGGTTCTTCTCCTGCTTGCTAGGTCTTTTCTCCCACAATAGGTGGGTTTCTTCCACATTAGGTCGATTTCTTCCACATCAGGTGGATTTGCTACCCAAATAAGTGGGTTTTTTCTTGCTTTCCTAGTTGTCTTCTTCTCTGGCCATCACTTCATCCATTCACTCCGTTGTTACTCCCACTTTGGCTGCTTTCGTCTCCTCCATCTCCCACAGTGTACAGAGACGCAGATCTGGCTTCTAGACGTTGCGATCGTCACCTCGCCACCATCGTTGCTCTGAGTGCCCCTTCTACCCAGGCCTGAGGCCCCCTTCTCCAAACGCCCCTCCTAGCTAAGCTCTGGGTTGAGAAGGGTTGGGTTGTTGCTGTTCCAGATCCTGAAGCTTTGATGCGCCACCGTGCCACCGCCGTCGCCGTGCCTAAACTGCGTGCTCTCTGCATCTTCCGCAACCACCCCTTCCCTCTGTTCTGTTGCTGTGTAGATCTGCTGCCTCTTTTCATGGTGCTAGTACTGCTAACTTGACTCCTCTTGGTCATGTCATTGAAGCTTTGTTTGCTTCTTTGAAGGCTGTCAATTTGTGCAACTCCGGCAGAGTCGGATAATTCGCAGTGAGCAGATGTTTAAATTTGTATTTGTAGCTTTAAAACTGTTATGAAAGTTGAGTTGTTGTGATGGTGATTCTAGGATTTAAGAGTCTGTATGATTTTTCTTGCATGAGTGAGCATGCTTTAAGTTTAATTTCTTTTCTGATTATGCATTGCAAAATCACTTCTTGGGAGAAAAGTCCCACTGATGTAAGTGCAGTTAGGAAAACTTTGAATGGTAACCTTTGCACCTTTGACAACAAAAAAGAGAGCGTGTTTGGATACTGATCAATGATCATGTTTTATGTTCATCTCCGAAGAAAAAACGCGAGCATTTTCTTTTTAAAGGCAGGCAAAATGTTTTTCTTCTTTTTCCAAAGAGTCAGAGAAGAAGTAGCGGCTTTGATATCAGAACATCCAGGTTTTAGTCTTCAACCATTTGCTTAAGTGGCTTAAACTTTGGCCTTGAGAATCTCCAACTCCTTTAATCTTCTATTTCCCTCGTGCTTAGGTTTTTTAAGTTTAATACTTAACATTTTAACCTCCTCAGCATGCTGAAATGGTTTCCCATACTTTTCAGCTGAATCCCGCTCAAACTAAGGATGGATCTCTGTGTTAAAGAGATAAGACATAGAAGCGGTCCTTAAAGTTTGTTTGGTCACCAAATTTAAGATTTTAGAAGAGCCAACACCTTAAAGTTGGCCTACCAAGAAACTGTTAGCAAGCAATTGATCCACAATTTAAATATTTATAGGCTTTCATTATTAACGTTTCAACATTCAAAAAACTTAAAAAAACCAAGCAACAGTGAGTAAAATTAATGATTTTTATCTCAGTCAAAATATTCTTGTTCGAAGTAAGCACTTCAAATGTGATTTTCATCTCGGAATGTTGTATTATATCTCATGTATTTTGGAAAAATTTAAACTTTTTAAGACTTGACATTACATTGGATCATATTATATGTTGGAGAATGGAGAGCTCTCTTCTAGTTGGCCCAAAAGGCTATCGAATCTAATATATAGTCTTGTAATTGAATTATTGATTTAAATGTGATTGGATTGAATGGATGGTGAGTTCATGGATCCATTGGCCACCCTACTTTCATCATAAAATATGTACCAATCGATGTACTTCATCCACATAGAACAATCATGCACACGTTTGATGGACAACATCTTGCTCTACCTTCACGAGGCACACGTACGGGCTTATTTGTGTGGGTGTGCCTCTTGTTTCTACTTAATTGTTCAATCTATAGGATATCATTGTGTTATCTAAATAATGATTGATGATGGAACATCAATTTCTCCATCGACAACAAATTCAAAAGGTAGGTGCTAAGAAATTATCAGCTAAAGCATATAAATTAAAAGAATATAGACAAAGAGAGTAGTGACATAAAACTTGTACGTGCGGCACCGATAGCTGCATGTAATGTCATTAGCTATATACTTATATTAATAATATGAATTGGTCAACATGAGCTTAAGTTTGGTGGTGAGATTATCAATCTCTGAAACTGAATCAAGCTTTATGTGTCATTAATAGAGCAGCTTGAACGCGAGATCGATGATCCAATCGGAAAATAGAACATTGGTTATTTATTTGAGGAGTGTCACTATTAATTGTTCCGGTAGTTGGGGAGAGGAGTACCCACAAACATTCTGTTAGGCTCCGTTTGGTAGAGAAGAAAGAGGTAGAGTAGATAGTACATTGAGAAGAGAGAACACTACTAAAAAAAGCTAATTAGCGAGGGGCAAAATCCGTCGCTAAATAAGGAAAATTCCGTCGCTAAACATTTAGCCACGGAATTAGCCACGGATCTCCGTCCGCCGTGATAAGTGGCGTCGATAAATATTCAACGAGGGATTCTTAAATCCGTCGCTAACAGCGACAGAAATATTCCGTCGCTAATGTATATATTTCCGTTGCTAAATCGTTTGTTGGATTATCATATGATTCCGTCGCTATTTCTGACGGCACAGTCCGTCGCTATTTCCGGCGGAACATAACTAGCTGTCGTTATTTGCGACGGAACTCTCCGTCGCTATTTAAGACGGATCATAGCAGTCCGTCGCTAACCACCTGCCATGTTTATAAAAAAAAAAGTTGAACAGAACCGTTGCCTTACTTTTTTTTTAACAGCACCCAAATGAATCAAAATATGAGCAAATTAACACTTGATAAAGAGAGAATCTAAAACATAACAGTATGATAAAAAAAACTAAATAAAGAACAACTCAAAATTCTTATAACAGTGCTGAAACAAAAATTAAAAATTGTGCACTAAAACAACAAAATCAATCTGATGTCCAAATACACTTATTTTTGTTCTAAAAAAGAACAAACTCAGTACTAGTTTAGCACAGTTTGAAACACGGGCACAATAATAATAGAAAAACAAAAAATCCAATCTGATTCGGTCTCCTAAGTCTGAAACAAACCAAAGAAAATCTCAAAAAACACCATAAATCCCTAACAAGTTAACATCTGAGAAGTGTGTAAATTGACAACAAATACCTAACGCTTGTGGCACCAATGTCATCTGATGGTTCCAATGTCTCTAAATACATGTTTTCCTCTGCAACATAAACGTAACTCAATCAGTAGAAGGATGCAGGCCATTCTAGCAAGAATATAAGGGAAAAAGAGTACCTCTATTCCAACTACGTTCATTTTGAATCAAAAAACTCCCCATTTGATCTCCGTCCGCCGTGATAAGTGGCGTCGATAAATATTCAACGAGGGATTCTTAAATCCGTCGCTAACAGCGACAGAAATATTCCGTCGCTAATGTATATATTTCCGTTGCTAAATCGTTTGTTGGATTATCATATGATTCCGTCGCTATTTCTGACGGCACAGTCCGTCGCTATTTCCGGCGGAACATAACTAGCTGTCGTTATTTGTGACGGAACTCTCCGTCGCTATTTAAGACGGATCATAGCAGTCCGTCGCTAACCACCTGCCATGTTTATAAAAAAAAAAGTTGAACAGAACCGTTGCCTTACTTTCACATGTTCTTTCACATCTCCAGCATGCTACTAAAGAACTTAAACCCTGCATAAAATCAGTCCACCTTGTGTTCAATCAGATAAGGTTTTGTGAATGAAAAGTGATAAGTGTTAAAAAAAATGCATATAATGCCTGATTAATCTTAGAAGCTTGGAGCATTTATTTTAAGGTCTGCACACTAAGACAGTGATGCCAGCATTTTAATACATAAACTTTTGCTCATACCAGAAAAAGAAGAGCAAATATTCAGTCTGTTTTTGCATCTAAATATATCTGATCACCAGAAAAATGGTCCAAGCTAAGGGCTAGCTCAAGAGCAAATATTCTGTCTGTTTTTGCTCTAGTGTCATGAATGTCATTTGCAGTTTCAGTATGCAACCTTTTGCAAAGCTCATCATATCAGCACCGTTTTGTACTATTTTTCTTGACAAAAAAAATGCACCATGTAACCCAAGTGTAACACCCCGATTTCGGTGGCGTCACTTTAGTAACCAAAAGTAAACTTAATGCGGAAAAACGTGAATATTTTTTTTTTCGATAATAACTAAGACAAGACTGAAATAAATAAAACTCAAATGCGAAAAGCAATAAAACTAATATACAAAATATATAACGGCCCCCGCTGTAAGTAGTAACCTCGTCACGAGTAAACCTCCAGTGACGGGTAACAGAAGAGTAGCGCCCGTAGGCAAAATATACAAACCAAATGAAAAGGGTGAAGTGCCCGCAACACCATCCCTCAAAACTGAGAATCAGCTGACCCAATGGCCTGAAAATAAGACCTCCTAAGTCCAACCAACTCTCTGTGATTCCCGTAACGAAACCACACAAAAAGCTATAGGTGGGAAACTACCCTGTCCCGAATGAAACAAACGATGTTCAGAGCTAAGACTCTACTCCTACACTAATCCCATCTCGAGGAGCTCACACTAACACTCAATCCTACGTGCTAGCGTGATCGTCGTCCGAATCTGAATCCAGAACGACTAAGTCTAGGTACATCCTCCGTCCTCCGTTCGCTATCGCGATGCGCTCCTGTTCCAGCATCCCAACTCTAGTTTCCCCCGAAGGGTGAACCGTCGTAAACTAGTCCGCCAAAGACATCTGACAAAGGGCGTTTGTTCGCCAAAGCACACACAGAAGACGCGAGGGTCAACTCCAAAGAATTACATAAATAATAGCACCAATAGATATAGATAAGAGAATAGCCACTTAGGCTTATAGCTAGGGATAACATCCTAGGGTTGCATTTTTCATAATGAACTTAACAGCAATAATAACAATTAACATGTTCCAAATAGGATTAACAAATAACAATCACACTCGACAACTAAATCAGTATGCATGAATGCAGGATGATTAGTCAAACAACGTCTCCGACTCTCACTCGACACGTCGCCACGTGTTCTAGGTAAATTAAAGTCTCTAAAAGCTTACCCTAAGGTAAAGTCGATTATGCGACAAAAGACACTTCTTCACATTAACATAGTAACTCATGATGATCTCCGGATCATCCGACTCATCTCAATCCGATGGTCACAACTGCTCAACAAGCAAAGAGTATCACATACTCGGAAACTACCGGTTTCCCGGACTTATCCCCAGGATAGCCCAACAATTAGGCATGTCAAGTCGATCCAACCCCTTGGATTGAACATACGGACTCGCACACGCAACTCCCACAATTAGGCATGTCGAGTCGATCCAACCCCTTGGGTTGAACATACGGACTCGCACACGCAACTCCCACAATTAGGCATGTCGAGTCGATCCAACCCATCGGGATGAACATACGGACTCGCACACGCAACAAATGACAACGCCAAGTCGGTTCACTCAAAAGAGTCGAACATACGGACATTGCGCGTGTCCAATGACTATCGCCGAATCGATCCAATCCATCGGATTGAACATACGGATCCGCGCGAGTCGAAAGGTTGTCGCTGAATCGATCCAATCCCTCGGATTGAACATACGGATTCACGCGAGGTAAAATGGCAATCGCTGAATCGATCCAATCCCTCTGATTGAACATACGGACTCGCGCGTGCCTGAGTGACTACCGCCGAATCGATCCAATCCATCGGATTGAATATACGGATTCGCGCGTGTCGAAAAGTTGTCGCTGAATCGATCCAATCCCTCGGATTGAACATACGGATTCACGCGAGGTAAAATGGCAATCGCTGAATCGATCCAATCCCTCTGATTGAACATACGGACTCACGCGTGCCTGAGTGACTACCGCCGAATCGATCCAATCCATCGGATTGAATATACGGATTCGCGCGTGTCAACAATTATTGCCGAATCGGCCCAACCCGTCGGGTTTGGACATACGGATTCGCGCCGCGAAGTCGAAGATACACCCAACAACATAGCTACTCCAACAGCACAACAACAATAGCTGCTCCAACAGCACAACAACAAACGCTGCTCCAACAGCACCACAACATCTACATACTCGAAGCCCCTCAACTGTCTCAATGCTGGGATCCGACGACACTTCTCGTTTTCCAAAACTATGATTTGCATCCAAAGCTTCCTTCCGAGATTATTACCATTACTTAAAGATTTAGAGGTTGTTTAATGTCTTATGAGTTTTCTTTACAAAATAATTATCCTTTTAGTCTTATCGCGAATCCTATAAGTTCTCGGGATCTCCTAATCCCCAAATGACTCCAGAGAATGTCTCGATCCATACAACACCACAACAAGGCCCGAATCTCATTCGTCCTTTCAAGCTTTCTCAAAACTCTCAAAATAAAATCGGCATGACCTGCCCGCTTTTCTCACTGTTCAGAAACTCAGATTATAGTGCAAAAGCAGAATTAACTCATCATAATCAATCAACATGTCATATGTCAATATCTTAAGCAATAACCACATAGCACCTAGCATATAAGGCATGCACCACACATCCTAAATTACCCAATTAGCACTTAGCATGTCATTCACTCATCAAAAACATTCAGTAGATGCATCATCTACATTGTCAGCCGAAGCCTCAGAAAACATTTTCCAATCACACACAATTCCAGTGCATAAACAGTAAACAATGTCGAAACATCGACCCTAAGCATTAACTAGAGATTCAGTGAGAAGCCCTCACCTGTAGATTCTCCAGGACGATCTCCTAACACTCGTTCACAATCAAAGGCTTGCTCCTCTGGGAATTCCTCAAAATCACCTTTAGAGCAAAACCACAGAAATACTATCAGAATCTATCGAAAACTAAGTTATCGATACTTACTAAGGTTACTCGAAGTAATCTATACTCTAAGGTACGATAATCTAGCGCGAAAGACAAGTTTTCGGAAAAGGAAATTTTCCTCCTCCTCCCCTATAGGGCTCAGCCACTTTTGGTAATTGTGGGGCTCGATTTTTCTTCGATCAAACTTGGTTCCTATGCTTTCATAAGCCGTAACTAAGGGTATTCTGAACTCGGAAATATTATCGGATCAAAAACTGTCGCAGGGGTATTTTGGTCATGATTTTTAACTTAGGATTTTCAAAACTGAAATCCCAAAAATAAAATTTTGCAGGGACGTCACCAACGACGTTTATGACAACTAATCCTACTAGCACTAAGCTAAGGCGATAGTTTTCAGCCTAAAGGTTGAAGCTTTACACCAAAAACTCCAAAAATGGGTATTTTAGGCTCAAATTGATTCCGGCGGAATTCCGGCGACATAACGGAAAATCTAATCCGGCAGAAGTGATCTTGGGCGCATAAGGAAGAGGTTTAGAATCAGAAATGAAAGATTCAGGATAGTTTTGCAAAAACCCATAAACTATCCACTCAGAAAACTCTACAGAAAAGCTATGGAAAAAGCGATCGGAGGTAAGGATTAGCGACTATACCTCGAAGCCTTGAAGCAGCAACTGATTAATCAACGATCAAGCAAGGATTGAACAAAATCTTCTTCTCCTTCTTCCTTGGTGAACTCGCGGCTTTGAGAGAGAAAATGGAGGAAAATTTGAGTTTTTCTTCCTTTCTTTGCTATATATAAAGGTTGGAAATTCGCGGGAAAATGAAAGTTTCGCGAATCTGATTTTTCCGGCGTCATTCTCCGTGAATTAATAGATATGTTTTGGCAAAAGAATTCCAAAACTATAAAGAGGTCTCCTTGTATTTTTGGCAACTAATGCATAGTCGGTATAAAACTATTTTACCCGATAAGTTGCTTTTTGCATCGAATGTCGGAATAGAAAACTTCCTTCGGAAGAAAGATTGAAATCATCAAGAGAAATGGGTGTACGCGTGTAGAATATTCATTTGAAGCTCTGAATAGATAAAGTCCCCATAGTCGGGTGATTCTAGGGTTTTGAAATACCAGGGATCCGGTTTCGGCAAACTTCCGATGATTGGAATCGGACGTTCGTAGATCCTAGAGTTTCGCCTCGAAACGATTTTGATATATGGAAAAAGAGAAGTTCTAACATTTCTCTGAAGATTTTTGGAATTAACTTCCGTCGTGCCTACAAGTGAAAATTAGCTATATACTAGGGTTTCTGACCTAGGTTTAAGCGTAAAACGATCGTGCTATAACTTTTATCGACTTCAATACGAACCTCAGACTTTTCCTGAACTTTCTCCTTCATACATTTATTTCATTTACTAAACTCTTGTTCAGGTTTCCCTTCACAATACATCAACCCTAATCGTAAATGGAAATCTCTTCCACTGATCCTAAGCTTAAAATTTCGGGTCTTACACCAAGCTCTTATTTGTTTGGTTAAATACCAAACTTTTGGGTTTCACAATCACCTTTACCCCTTCAGGTTCCATGACCTCCACTGAGTAGATGAAGTTAGGATTCTCCATGCATCCGTCGCTAATTCCGTCGCGTTCCGTCGCTAATAGCGAGGGATTTGTTTCCCTCGCTAAAATCCGCCGCTAAATCTCTTTTTTTTAGCAGTGGAAGTTGAATAGAGATAAATAGATGAGAAATATAGTAGATTTGATAGGTTATTTGATATGGTAGAAAGATAGAAGAGAAAGAATGAGGTGGAAGATAAAGAAAAAAGTAAGTTTTGTTTAAAAAATCATTTTTATATGCAAAAAGTGTTGTAAGTGCATATAATGGCGGTTTAAAACCGCCACTAATTGAACAGAATACAAAAAATAAAATAAAAAATGAATGTGACAACATTTCTTCTCAAATTGAGAAAAGGAGAAAAAGTGCAAAAAACACACCCTCTATCTCTCTCTCACCCAACGTAGATGCAACCAAACAAGGGTGGATCATCAATCTCTCTTCTATCTCTCTCCCTTGCATCTCTCTCTTCTATCTCTTCACAACCAAATATAGTGGTAGCGACTATACATGGCCCAAACTTTGACCTTCGATTATCGTCCAAATAACTAGCATTGGGATTGTTGAATATGACTCATAGAAAATGAGTAATGATCTTCAAGAAATTTCATTTTATAGTATATGTCAAAATTATTGAATCACTTAAAACTATAATGATTTTACCTCATATTTTATTGAGGTGATTTAAACACACTTATAAAAATAATTATTTATACACTACACCAGAAAATGGCTTTTACAGCGCCCCAATTACAGCGGTTGAGTTCGCAGCCGCTGTAAAAACCGAAACACGAAGCGTATTATATGCTTTTACAGCGGTTGAGTTTTGTAGCCGCTGTAAAGACGGAAACACGAAGCGGATTATAGGCTTTTACAGCGGTCGATATATGAACCGCTGTAAAAGCCATTACTATTAATAGCGGTTATGTTTTGTTCCACTATTTACAGCGTTTATGATCAAACCGCTGTAAAGATTTAGTGAAAAATTAATTCTAGATTTAGTAATTGTTCCACATGAGATTCGAACCCAGGTACCTTAAGCTATTTCAAAATTACTTTCCACTAGGCTCAGGTTAGATTTATGTTTTGTCTTCGATTTATTGCTATTTACTTTCCACTAGAACCACTCACTTAATCCAAATCCCATAAAACCCTTATTTTTGTTCCACTACAACTCTCGATCTGCTACCTCAATCTCTCAACCGCTGTGCTCCTTCTCCCAACCGCTGCGCCGCTCTCCCTCCCACGCTCTATCCCACTCTCCATACTCCATCGACCTGCTGTCGAAGCTCCGATCTGTTCTCGTTTCCCTGTCCTTCCCTCCCACTCTTCATCGACATGTCCCTCTCTCCCACCAGCGAATTTAGTGTGGAGAATTCTGAGACGGAGCGAGCCGCAGAGGAAGCTTCGTGGAGAAAGGAGGAGGCCACAACTGCAACTGCGTGGCCACGGTTCACGCTTCTTCCTCGACGGTTCTGCAGATCGGACTGATATGGATGCTGATTTTAGGCAGATTTGAATAGTTAGGTTTAATTTAGGATATATCTATTTTTGATTTTAAGCTCCACGCCGTTCACCCAAGGTCGCAGTCCCTCTCGACGCTTTTGCTTCCTCACCCAGGCCTTCTCTTCCATCGAAGTCGCAGCGCACCTTGCAACTTCGTCACCCACTCCGACAAAGTCGTCGTTCTTCGTCGAAGTTGCTGTTCTCTGTCACGCTCTCTTTGCCGCGTCGTTACCGTCCTTCATCGATTGATGAGTCATGTTAGGTATGCATCTTCTTGCTCTATCTCTATATCTTACGCTTAAATGTTCTGTTTCTTTATATGTTTATCTGCAGTTTTGTCATTTTAGCGTGCACTATTAGAGATATGTCTAACTCTATATTAGTTTTGTCATTTTAGCGTGCACTATCTCTATACCTCACTATTAATGTTTGAAATACTGAACCGCAAGATTTCATAGAGAAGTATGAGTTTTGGGTTTAGTTTTTAATTGGTGTTTGCAGTTCGTGTCTATAAATATAACTAAGCTTCAGCAATTCAGAAATGGAACAGATGAAGGAGAGATTTGTTAAATTGCTAGTGGGGGAGGATATGTCTCGTGGAGGAAATGGTGTTTCATCAGCTCTGGCACTGTCAAGTGCATTCCCAAACCTTGCTGGTATGTTGACTTCTGCTTGAATCATGATGGATAAACATTATGATGTTACTTCCATTTTCATGAGCTCTTGATAGAAGAAATGTTTCAAATAGCTCTTGTCAGTTTCTCATTGTTTTCTTGCTGAGAATGCAGCTGCTGTTTTTTGTGAACAAAAGTGCCTAGAGTCGATGCTTCCCGAGAGGAAAGCCAGATGGAGAAATGAAATCGATTGGCTTCTATCAGTGACAGATTATGTTGTTGAGATGGTTCATACTCAACAAAAATCAAAAGATGGATCCAGCATGGAGGTAACCCTCCTCACTCACCCTACTTTTCCAATTTTCCTTATTGTCTCTATGATAGTTGCTATATGATTGATCATCATCTTTGAATGAATAGATTAAGACTACGCGACAACAAACGGATCTCCATATGAATATCCCTGCCTTAAGAAAGCTTGACAACATGCTTATTGTAAGATCACTAACCAAAATGATCATTATTTTTCTATAGATATGTCTTAATCGGTTGTTAGCTCCTAAAACAAATTGTTGATGATGAGCAGGATTGTCTAGATAACTTCAAAGACCAGAATGAGTTCTACTATGTATCAAAAGATGCAGATAAAGATAGTTCAAAGAGAAAAAATGATGACAAGTGGTGGTTACCTACACCTAAGGTTCCTGCAGAGGGTTTATCTGATGCGGTGAGAAGGTTTCTGCAGTATCAAAAAGATTTTATGAATCAACTACTTAAAGCAGCGATGGCCATAAATGCACAAACCCTATTGGAGATGGAGATCCCTGAAAGCTATATTGAACCCCTACCCAAGGTAAGTAAAAAAGAACTAGTATCTACATAGAAGTTTTCTTGATTTCATATATTTTCACATTATATCACAGTTTGACATGTTTCAAAGTATTGGCCTCACCACTTGTTTTTTATTTTCCTTGATTCAGAGTAAAAATTGAACAGAAAAATAATTGAAATGAATGGAGTGGAGGTGCCGAAGCTACGAGCCAATATCAAGAAGCTGCAACTGCAGAATTGTACATGATGAATTGGGTGTTATGATATTGATAGTGGTTGTGTTTGTGGTTAATTTTCCAGGAGCTTAACTTGGGGAGGAAAAGGGTTAGTTAAGTTCATTCCTTTACACTTTGCAGCATGTCTAGTTACTTGGTTTTGAACAAGCATTTGTTTTGTAAACTTTATGGTTACTTGTGTTTCAGATAAAATCACTTCAGCATGAACTTTTGTGGAGGAAAAGGAAGGATTTGAGTGTCCAAATGAGGGAGCTGTTGTGAAATGTGATTTCTCATTACCTTGAATGATGATTTTTCATTTGTTAATGGAGATAGTGCACAACTTCTGATTTTTTTTTCAACCTTATTTTTATCTTTGCAGTGAAACTAGTTGGGAAGGTTAGCTAGTGGTTCCTCCTAACGCCATTGTAATTATGAGCTTGAGCTAGTGCCATTTGAGAAGGTAAGTTAGTAATTGGATATGTGAAACAATTTGTTGCTCATTTGCATTTCATTGGTGAATCCCTTCAACCATGATTTGCAGTTATGTTTAATGGAAGCTGAAAAGAACTACATGCTAGGATTGGACTTTAATATTTGCTACTTTCTTTGTACTAGATAGTTGAGAATTACTACTATCTGCATGCTAAAATTGTCAAATTCCTTTGATTTTCTTCTAGGATATGGAAAATGGAGGATGCTATAGATGGTGGTGCACCTTTGGATTATGCTTCAAAACATGTTAGCTCTGAAACAGTGTCGAGTTAGAGTTGACTTCATATGAGGTTTTCTGTAGTAGTGTACCTTAGATACATGAAAATTGTAGTGCTTTTGTAGTAGAAAGACATTGTTTGCAGAACTGTTGCACTGACAAATTACTCACGTGTCTCTGTTTTTTATTTTTTTGACTTTACATTGTATACCCTAGTCATTTTAATATGTAAGTACAAGGTAATCTTTGTGATATTGTAGCTGCTAAGTACCTTTTGCCTTGTGATATAGCTGGTAGTCATTATATATATATATTGGTTTTGATATGCAGAAGTTTCAATATGCTGTGTTTAGTAAATGATGATCTTTTGGCTGAATAGGTACCATTCATGGGCAACCAAAAAAAATTAAAATGGAGGACTCAATTACAGCGGTTGGTGTTAGGAAACCGCTGTAAAAGATTGCTCAAGTACAGCGGTTATTATGGAGTAACCTCTATTGTACGTATGTATTTACAGCGGTTTAAGTATAGGAACCGCTGTAATTAAGGAATCTTTTACAGCGGTTCGAACCACTGTAAACTCATTTACAGCGGCGAGATCTACAACGGTTCGGAACAGTCAAAAACCACTATAAAAGGGCAAATTTAAGCGCTGTAAAAGGCTATTTTTGGTGTAGTGATAATTAATTCAAGTCAGATTAATGAGTATTATTTGAGCATGAGAGTAACAATACTTTGAAATGAGAGGTATATGATAAGAGTCTATGGTTGGTATCATTTGCAACTCAGTTCATTAAATAAAATAAATTACTATTCGTAATTTCTTGTTACTTACATTCAACTGATATTCAAGTTCACTACATTTTAGTTTCAAAAAAAAAGTTCACTACATTTTAAATGATTCCAACCTTGCCAATGCCATGATGCTGAAAGCTAGGCTTGGTCTCCACCTAGCTGTTGAGCACAAACAAACGCACACACGTGTGTATAAACCATTGATTCAGTAGCCCCGTCTAGTCTAGTGTATTATTGAAAGATTGACTCTGATTTTTTTGGTTAGAATATAGTACATATAGTACATGAATGAGAACCTCTGAAAACAACTTAATTTAATCCAATTCTCATAAAAAAATGAATTAAATTTTACACGTAGATGGATTAGAGGGAAGAGAGATAAAATAAAAATAAAGATGTCATAAGTGAGACACTACAAAAAAAAGTATTTTTTAGTGGCGGTCTATTTTGCAATTTGTGGCGGTTTATAACCGCCACTAATTGATTACGTGGCAGTCACTTGCCCGCCACCTTTCCGGATGCCACAAACGTATTTGTGGCGGTTTTCACTCGACCGCTGGTTTTACATGCAACGATAATTTGTGGCGGTTTTTGACCGCCACATTGACCGCCACAAAATATTTTAACGACAGCTGGATACTTTTGAACTGAAATTCATGTTTTTGAGCTATATTACTATCACCTTAAAAAGAGGAAATTTTATTCTTTATAAATTTCTTATGATAAACTTATATAAAAGTCGAATAAGTCACAATTAAATTCTCTATAATACAAAAGACTCATGAAATTTCAACTACTTTTAAAAGTGATCATTAAATTCTCTATAATATGAAAGTCTCATAAGTAACCATTAGATTCTTGTGCCAAGATTTACCAATCAAAGTGTTGCTATTGTCATAGCCCAACTTAAAAGCTAAGAATACCTTAGCAACCACGACAACGCAATTACCACAAAATGCTAAGAACACCTTGTTCATAGTTTTCTCTAAGTATGAAACTATGGATACATAAGAATACTATGTTCTATACAAGTTTAGAACTCAATGTATTTTTCAAACATAATTGCTATCTAATGAAGATTCTCCTTGCTGTGTTGGATTAGCCTCCTCATTCCCTTGATCCTGTGAAAGATATAAACATGTATGATTAAGAGTATCTAGCATGTCAAACTTAATCATAAATGTAAAAAATTTGTACTTCATAACAAGTATAAAGAGTAAAACACCACAAAAATACATAAATTCACCCCAAAATGACACTAGAACCCAACCCCAATTGAGCACTATCTGTAAGAAATTAAACATGAATTTGGCATTCATTCACCATCACATATCAATTTGGCAATTCAGCCATTGATTCAAAAATGACATATAAGTACAAATACATGAATTGACACTAAAATGACACCAGAACAGAACTCAACCTAAGCAATTGGGAAATCCAGCCACTGATAAAAAATCACATATGAATTGACATGAAAATCAGAAAAGCAATTGAAAGAGTTGAACCTTAGCAAAAGTAAGAATATAAAATTATTACCATTTTAGTAAAATTCCCAAACAAAGCTGCCAAGTTTGCAGCGATATGTCCTTCCTTCATTTGCATGTATGCAAAAAGTACAGTTTGCAACGTCTTGATATTCTCATCTGAGGCGGCTAACTTAGTCTTTAGAGAATTAAGTTCTTCATTTAATTGAGTAGATTCAGCTGAAATGATGGAGTTCTTCATTTGTGTGGTAGTGGATCTAAAGGCAACACTATGAAGAGCTCCTACACCTAGTCCTCGCACACATCCAGAGTGATCTGGCCCCAAAACTTTGGCAAGGGCGTCATTTTTTGAAACCTCGGAGAAATCAAGTGTTTGACTTAGCTCTTGCTCAACCAACACCTGCATATATTAAAAGGAGCAATCGGAGAAAGCAACAACACAAGCAAGGTTATTCACGCGTACAAGGGAATCCAAACAGCAGAAAAAATAGCATATGATCATGGTGCAAAAACAGAGCAATAAACCAGAGAAATCAGCAGCAAAATTTGAATGGTGTGTTTCCAAAAGACTCAATTTGTTTGTTCATCACATTTTATCTTAAACACCCATATTATTCAAGACAAGCTTGATTTGACAGCTCATATATCAATTTGTTTTATGCATTCAAAAAAGATTTAAACATGGGACATTTGTAACTTACCCCCACGGATCTTGCATCCTCATTGACATATGACCCATTGCTTTTCTTGTGAGTTGCAATGTACATTTCACCTCGGCTTACTTCACGCCCAAGCTCCATTTCCTACACATATACGTGTGATCCAAATGTCAAATAAAAATGATTAAAACAACCCATTAATGTTAGCAAGCAAAAACACGAGATATTTACCATTTCATATTGTCTCCTTGAAAGAAGTTTAGATCCTCCAGTGTGAGGAATAGTTTGTTTTTTACGTGCCTCGGAATTCCTTTGACATAACTCCTATTATATAAACTATATATTCATTAAAATATAATCTAAAAAAGATAATGGTAGGTAAACAATAAATAGAAATTACACCTGATATTCTTGTTTCAAGTGATAATCAACAAATGATGACCATTGATCCTTAGGAACTCCATCAGGGACATTAGCAATAAGGTATCCTCTAGAATATGAAGGGTCATATTTCGAATTCCATAATTTCAACTTGCCATTCCTATACTTTCTCCCCATGATAAGAAGACAATAGCGCTTGGCAAATAATTCCAAGGTCTGAAAATGAAAAAGATTCTTCATAAAAACAGTAAGGTTAGTAGGTTGTAGTTAAAAGACAAGAATTATAGTATAATTTCAAAGTTTTAAAGCATATCAGAAAATATAATTTACATATCCATATACCTTCAAAGTGTTAAAACAGTCATCTTTGTACGGATCAACTACTTCTTTCCAACTTTCAAAATTGATAGGAACATTATTAGGATCTAGGACAATACGGCCACAAGCTCCTGAAAGGAGTGCTGCAGCTTGTCCACAAGCTCGCCTTTGCCTATCAAACGGCACAATTATGAGCTGACCTTTAGGCATATCAAACACATCTGTTATTGTCAATTGGATCGTCTTTTGGTTTCCATGTTCATCTATTAAAAATAGGTTAATATTAGCATGCATGAATACATAGGAAAAATAGAAATTATAAATTAAAAAGGAAAAAAGTACTACCTATAGCTTGTACAGTCCATAATCGAGTGGACTCTCGTGTACTAGATGATGTAGGTGAGCGCTTAGCTTTAGGATCCACGGCTGTTCAAGTGTAGAAAATGGGTAAAATCAGCATGTTTATGCTTATGAAAAAATAAACACAATATAAGCACAACTTAAATAAAAACAAGAACAAGTTACATACTACCAAATGATGGAACATGTGCTTGAGAATGGGGTAGTGGTGGCTCCATATGAGGCATATAATGTTCTTCAAGTGAAGGTTGACGCGTCAAACTTGAAGTGCCATATACTCTAGTTGGGGCTTGAGAAGAAACACCGTCCTTTGAGCGCTTTTCTCTAGGATCCACGGCTGTTCAAGTGTGAAAATTAGATTAAAATCAGCATGTTTATGCTTATGAAAAAATAAACACAATATAAGCACAACTTAAATAAAAACAAGAACAAGTTACATACTACCAAATGATGGAACATGTGCTTGAGAATGGGGTAGTGGTGGCTCCATATGAGGCATATAATGTTCTTCAAGTGAAGGTTGACGCGTCAAACTTGAAGTGCCATATACTCTAGTTGGGGCTTGAGAAGAAACACCGTCCTTTGAGCGCTTTTCTCTAGGATCCACGGTTGTTCAAGTGTGAAAATTAGATTAAAATCAGCATGTTTATGCTTATGAAAAAATAAACACAATATAAGCACAACTTAAATAAAAACAAGAACAAATTACATACTACCAAATGATGGAACATGTGCTTGAGAATGGGGTAGTGGTGGCTCCATATGAGGCATATAGTGTTCTTCAAGTGAAGGTTGACGCGTCAAACTTGAAGTGCCATATACTCTAGTTGGGGCTTGATAAGAAACACCGTCCTTTGAGCGCTTTTCTCTAGGATCCACGGCTGTTCAAGTGTGAAAATTAGATTAAAATCAGCATGTTTATGCTTATGAAAAAATAAACACAATATAAGCACAACTTAAATAAAAACAAGAACAAGTTACATACTACCAAATTTCTGACCCAGATAATAACTTTGGTTTATCCCTTTCTTCAATTGTGCCATCAAAGTGCCTCTCCATCGATCTAAATTTATGGTCCCTCTCTAGAAATCTCCTGTGACCCATAAAACAATTTTTTTGACTATATTTCAGCCGGCAAGGGATTGTATCAAAGTTACATGTTGGACAAGCATATGCAGTATAAGTGTTCCACCCGGATAGAATATTAAGTCCTGGGAAGTCACTAATTGTCCACATAAGAGCTGCTCGCATTCTAAACACTTCATTCATGAAAAACTCAGGCTATGCCTTGGACATGGAGGAGTTAAACTAATACTCATCTGGTTTGTATCCTAATTCAGAACATGACAGTATTCAATGTCACATTGTCTCTGTAGCACATATCAACCCAGATGAATTGCTCCAAATACATCATGACTAGAAAACACAAGCTACCCCTTAACTTAAGACTGATAAATCAATCATGAATAAAGTAGTGTGCTTAAAGAAAAATCAGAAATTTCAGTTGTCATAGCAATTGCTCTATCAAGTATCAACTCATCAAACTAAATCAGATTTAACGAGGCAATGTTCACTCTCCATTGTGGAGTACTTTGATTTCAATTTCACTCTCCTCCATTGGAAAATTTCAGTTCAATTTTTACCTTGAAGTATCTACTAAATCTGATAATACTCCCCTGAACTGTTCCTATTGAAGCTCTCACCAGCAAAACTCTTAGCAGATGCAAAAATCTAAAACCACATACACAAAAAACCCACAATCAGTGATGAAATCGAGATGTCTCTACAGTTATGAACATAAGCAAATCAATATATATTCTAATATAACAAGCTACATAAGATAACAAAACCGAACTTCAGCTATGGGCAAAGCTTAGTTGTGACTCAACTTAGGATCATTATCTTTGTTAATGGCTTTTTCCATAGTTATCAGGAACTACAGAGACATCAACAGTGAGTCTCGTTTCAACATCAAAGCAGAAGAATGAACCTAAAATAGAGTGTTCTTATGCATAGAGTGTTCAGATCCAGACAAAAGTAGAAGATGCAAGAGCTTACACAGAGGGTTCTGATGCAGAGAGTGTTCTGAATCTTCCAAAATAGAGTGATGAATCTCGAAATTCTGAATTCTTCCAAAATAATGATGAATCTCGAAATTCTGAAACAAGATGTAGATCAACAACAATGAAGAACAAGATGAAGATAGATCAACAACAATGAAGAACAAGATGAAGATAGATCAACAACTATGAAGAACAAGATGCTTCAATTCAAAGCACTGTCACTCACCGATTGAACGATAGGATCCAAAAGAGTTAGGGATCAAAGCAAGGGTGGAAATAGAGCACTTCCATGGCGGTTTGAAGCTCTCCTCGTCGTGAATCAGAAGCTCGCTCTCTCTGTTCGTGAATCAGAAGCTTTTTCCGTTCGTGAATAGTGAATACGTATCGGGTTGAACTCGCTCTATCGTGAATACGTATCGGGTTGAAATCCCTAAATTTATTCCTGACTTTTTTTTTCACAAAAATAATGGAAAAAGGAAAGATTAGTGGCGGTCTAACTGTGACCGCCACAAACTGCATGCCACTAAAATTAACTTTTTTTGTAGTGAGACATAAAAGAGATAGATAAAATGAGAACGTGAAAAAAATGAGAATATAGCTAAAAAAAGAATGGTGCTTGCTATGGTACCTTGAGTCAATTCAAGACGCGGTACCCAAAATGAGTTAAATTAGTGGTAAAAACAGTACATATATACAATACAAACACAGCATCTTTCATTTCACATTAATATTGATACAAAAGGAGTACTTTCCAAGAACTTGCTTAAGTAGTTAAAGCAAGCAAACAAGAACAAGAACAACTAGGACACTTCACGTGAATATCTGTTAAATTTTCCTGATAATACCCACAAATAAAAGAATTTACCAATATGGTCAGAACAGAACCATTTGAAAAAACAAATTATAGTGATAGTAGGCTAGTAACAATGAAATATAATTATCAAATAACATCACAGTTATTCTCCACTAAGACCCTGCATTCACAGGAATTCGAAATTGACTCCTTAGTGTAAACTAGAACACCTTTGTGTCAGTCATTCGTTTCATGAAGTTACGTATTCTCTCCAATGCCACTTCCAGTGTCTTCTCACTCATGTTTGCAAAGCACACCCTGAACCAACCAGGTTCATCACAATGGCAGGAAGATCCTGGAGAGATGTTCAATTTCACTTCATGCACAACTGCATTCCAAATCTCCAATTCCCCTTCCCTTGTTGGCTTTTTCCCCAACAAAGGATTCAAATTCATCCAGCAAAAAAGTCCTGCATTCCCTTCCAAGCACTCAATGCCAACATTTCTCAAACCTTCAATCATCATTTGGTACCTCTTCCTCAGTCTCTCTCTGTTAATCTTAATATAACTCTCAGTGAATTTCTCATCTGATAACATTGTAGCCAAAAGGTGCTGTGTCTGAGAGGAGATTAATGTGAAACTTGACATTCTTCTTGCTGTGGTCACAACCTTGTCATTGTATGAGTAAATGGTGCCAACTCTGAAACCTGGAAGACCAAGATCTTTGGAGAGGCTATAAACTATGTGAACTCTCTCTGCATTTTTGTATTTTTGAGCTTCAAGGATCTCTGCTATGCTTACAAACTCTGTGGAGGAGAAGACTGAGCCTGAGTAGATTTCATCTGAGACAAGGTGGATGTTTTTTCGAGTCACAAAGTCAAGAATTTCCTCTAGAACTGAGCGTTGAATTGTTACACCTAAAGGGTTTGATGGATTTGTGATTAGCACTCCTCTCACTTTGGTTTTCATGGATTCTGCTTTTTTGTATGCAGCTTCTAAAGCTCGTGGAGTGACTTGAAAGTTGTTTGAGCTGTCACAGTGGATTGGAACTATGTTCACCCCAGTTCTCCACCTCAAATCTCTATCAAACCTGTAAAACATGAAGAAGAAAATTGATTAGTCTTAAAAATATCATATAAAATCATTCGCGTGGGTTCAGTAAATAGTTTAGTACTTGTTTGGACTTTGGATACATGACTGAAAATTAAATCTAAAACTACAGTAGTCAGTAGACAACCATCATAGCTAAGAGAAGTTGTTTTTGTGCACTGCGATGTTGAAACTTAGTTTGAGCAAGCATGCAGTTACTTGTTTCCAAAGAAAACTAAAACTTGAACCTATGTAAAAGGTTCTTAGTTAATGTACATAGCTACATGCTTCATTCTTACCCTGGATAGAAAGGGGTTGGAACAAGTAAAGCGTCTCCTGGGTTTGCAAGAATGAAAGTTAAGAGCTCATTGGCAGCAGTTGCTCCTGCTGTGAGGACTACTCTGTCAGGGTCAAATTTTGCTCTCCCTCCTCTTATTTGTTCCATGAAGCTTGCCATTGCAGTTCTGAATGATTCAAGTCCATGATAATCTTGGAACAAAGCATTCTCTCTGAAACTAGTAACCCCTTTTCCCCAGGTAAAGGCCTCAGCGTGCTCTTCCAAGTACTTCTCCAGCAAATCAAATGAAACCTGAATGGTTCAATATAAGAATATTAGTATAGCTAGTTCATTAAGTATAGACGCTGTCATCAAAACTAGGATTCTTATGTTGCTTTGCTTTCTTGCTATATTTTGAATTTGAGATAGGAAAATGTTGGATATAGGTATCTAATGGATATGAGAAAGGAAAAAAACTAATTAACGTGATATATAATATATGATGTGATAAGAAATAAAATTGGAGAAAAAAATAGGTGTATGTGGGGTGTTTAGAATGTTTGAGTGTCCACAAATCCAGGGTGACACAGGAAAAGAAGAGAGAAATTAAAAGTAAGAAATGTGGTAAAAAGATATAAAGATAGGAAGAAAAATGAAGTGTATGTGAGGCTTCCGAAAAGTTTCGGTGTGATGTCTGAATATCATTACTTATATACTTACTTGATTCTCTGCCAATCCCATTTGTATAACTCCTGGGGAGTTGGTTATTTCATCATAAGGGTTTTCATCATAGGCTTTCCACCCAGCAAAATAGGGAGAGTCTTCTCCATGAGTATTAGAAACTGCAATTTTTGAAAGCTCCACACAAGGTTGCTCTATCTCAATCCCCATAATAACAAAAGCTTACTCTTGCCAAGAGAAAGGGAAAAGGAAATGAAAAATGAAAGACTTATTAATTATTTGCAAATAAGTCTTTAATAATAGGAAGCAGAAAGCTTCTGTTAAGACAAATTAAGAGGAATAGAAGAGAGAAGCTGAAGTAGATAGCCGTTGATTGAGCTTGTCAAAATCCTTCTCTATATATAGAGTTTGAGCCTGTGCTGAAAACACGTTCACCAAAGAATAAAATTCAATTATTAATTTGATATAAATTAAATAGAAGCAATATTGTACCACTAAGTGTGGTCATCAATGGATACACATTTATTTAGTTTAAGCATATATCTCGAATTCTAATATCTATCAAGAAGTTACATTAAATACTTAGTAGCTAGGAAGAGTTTTATTATTTATAAAATTCTTATGTGAATCTTTTTTGTGTAAATCGGAAAAATAAATTGCACCTATGATTAAGAATTAATCTTCAACTTCCCAACCCAATTCACACGTCCTCTTGCTCTTATTTCTTAAGCTATCATTCACGAACTACGTGACTCTAACAAAATTGTAAACATATATGTGTCATAACAAAAATTAGAAGAGTTTGTACCTTGTAGGGTTTTTCAGATGGAGATTTATCTGACGTGACATGTGACAACTGTACTTCATACCAGAGCACACGGAAAAATATATGGTGGTTGTGTTGAGGGGTGGATTTCTTATATGTGTCGGTTTAATATTGGACTAGTGCTTTATAGATTATGATATAATTTTGTTAGTGTGGACTTAGTTTATGCAGCATCAACATTTTTGTTTATTAAATTCAAGGTGGTTGAGTTTTGTTAGAGAATTCTCAGTTCACAACCTATGACTAATGGAAATGCCTTTTACAGAACATGCTCCAAAATTTCCTTTGAGGAAACCAAATCATCATTATATTTCACTAATTATAGACTCGCTGTATGGGGGATTTTTGGAAGTAGTTAACTTATGAAAAATTCAATGACTTGACAATTGACAAAGATATATCAAGTAACTGAGAAGATTGAACAAGATTTTGATGTGAAACACCTAACAAACTTCACATAGTACAGACAACTATACATATATAGTATATACTTAAAGTAAGAAATGTAAATAAAAGAAAAATAATTGATGAAATATATGTAGAAGAGTTAAAATGAGAGAAAAATTAGATGTTTATTTACATTATTTATATGTTGGGGTATTAATATTAGTGAATTTATAAGATGAAAGAAAAGGTCTTGGGAAATATTGTGACCCTACAGTACTAGACCCGCACGCTCTGGAGTTAGAGCTGTGTCCAGGGAGAAGGAGCCAATAACAAAAAACATTAGTAACAGAACATCTCCATCATCATCCATCTATATCGATCGTTTTCAATTTCATTCAACATGTCATCTGCATATGATAGAAGTGATCATTTATGTAATGATATGATTGAATGATTTGCAGGGATTTCTTTTGGGATAAGCAATACAGGAGGCAATTAGCCATATATGAGATGAGAAATATATATTGCATACGTTTCACTAATCACCACCACGCATAAGAAAAAAACTAATGGAAAACTAACCGCTCTTAAACACTCTAAATTCCACTCACATCTCAACCAGAAAGAATAAATACCGCACTACCGATACCGAAAAACACTCGCTTTTATGGCGGTTGAAAAATCGCAACAAAAGTTGAAGTATGCTTGTTAAAAGTTGTTACAAAAGAGGTGTTTTTTTTGGCATGCAAATGTTGTGCGGTTTATTAATCGCACTGAAGAATAAAAGAGAGAAATAAGAAACATGACCAACGACATGTTAAGTTAATTAAAGAAAGAATAATGATAAGAAAAAAATTTAGTGAAAATAAAGTAAAAGAAAAGTAAGTAAAAGATAAAAGTAAAAAAGTACTCCTCAAGCCTTTTAAAATGGTGTAAAAACAAAGAGAATACCAACAAAATTTAGAAAAATATGCCAAAACCAATTATTTATTCAACTACTAATTACAGTAACCTAATCCATATGTACTATTTCAAAGCCATTGTTAATAATTAAATACAAGTAACATCGAATGAATAATAGTGATTTGAGTATAAGATTAGTTACTTAAGTATGATTTGACTTAACTAATAGTGTGATTAGGTACGTGCATCAGGTAAACAGTTTGCAGAATCTTTGCTCTCCTAATCTCTTCTCCATCTATCTCTATATGATCTATCTATATCATATAACTGACTATATATATCTTAGATCTTCTTGTAGAATCTTATCATCAGATAATATTAATTTGGAGAAGCAATTTTCAACATGTATATATGCATACACAACAACATTAAGGAGTTAGGAATTTAACAAGTTTGTCAGATCATGTTCTTTTTGTGGATTTCAACTAACTCATCACTTGAACTATTAAGCATCATTCTAACATTAAAAAAAAATGAAAGATGTGTGATAAGCAATGATGAGAGGAATATGCTTCTCTTTGAATATCCATGTGCTAGAGAAGATCAACTTAATTAATATGGTGAAATCTCAATGCGAGAAAAAGATCATAAGTGAAAATGATCCTATGACGACTATGTGACGACAAGTATCAAACAAAGGGTTAACAAGATATGGAAAATTCATTGTTTATGTTTAATGGTTTTATGATGGAGTTGTAGCTGTGGACACATATTTTTTTCTTACCGTAGTTATTTTAATTTTTTAGGTTAAAAATATAATATAAAATCATTCATATGACATTTATTTGACAATTTAAATTTTTAGAATAATTAGTTATGTCCAAGTCTTCTAATTCGATCATTGTCACCTCTATTTCTTCTATGAAAAATGTTTAATTTTAACAAATGGTAAAAAATTCACTTCATGTCCAACTGACTCTTTTATATGTGGAGGTGTTACACATATAATATAAATTAAAACCATTCATATATATATGACATTGCCTAACAAGTTTAGTTTTTTAATGGTTCACGATATTCTACTGTCCTAAAACAAATTCATCCTAAATATAATAGCTATATAAACTAGCTAGAAAGCACTGAAAGTCATGATCTCTTTATAATGTGGAATGAAAATAACCTTAAGACTTTCGGTAAGTAGATGAATAGATGACAAAATCTCATTATCGATATGAAGAAAGAAGAAGATCTAGATAGCTTTGTCATCACTTCCTTGAAATTTTTAAGATGTGAAAGTGACTTATGGCCATGAAGGAAGTTTACAACACTAGTTCACTTCTCCGACATTTTGTAAACCTTTCAGTCCAGAAAATCAACGAGTACGTGCGAGTAAGATAGAGGATCTTTCTTAATTGTTAACAGCTAAGAGTGTCAGCTTAGAGTGAAGGCCCAAGATCCCTGTCACTTGATGTCGACCTTATTCACTCATTAATTAATTTTCAATAAAAAGAAAAAATATAAGTGTGTTGTGTTGGTTGTTCGTCTTATCCCTTAACTATAAATATGAGATCAGAAGTTCCGCCCTTACTATTAAAATAGAACATATTTTATGGTCAATCATTTACCGCTTAATGCAAGAAAACGTTGAGGTAGTATTGGTATCTGATTGAAAAAAAGTGTAAAAAGAGAAATATATTTAAATTTTCCAATAAACATGTTGCATGCTACTTAATTTGACGAGTATATTATTGTATTGATTTGACTGGCTAGGAGATGGAAATCAAACCCCAAGGGGGAAGTAGCTCCTCAGTAGTGAAGTATATATATAGAAAGAGAAATGAAAATGAAAAATGTATATATGTGATTGAAAAAGAAAGAAGCCGTAAAAAAAGACTAAATAAATGAAGATGATATAAAAGATAATTAAACTTTGGTATGTATATATCATCATAACTTGTATCTCCAGTCATAGAAAATCCTGCTTTGACCAGGTTAAGAGAAAGATGAGTGCTAACACTATTTTCAACATTTTCTCATTTACTTTGAAATTCGTTTGAACCAAGTGTTATTTTTCTCAAACTCGAAGCTCACGAGATGAGAATGAGGGCGAGCTTGGGGGCAAATACTACATCTACCCTAACTTTCAACGCTACGCATGTACTACTAAAATTATTTAAATTATTAGATAATAAAATTTAT
The DNA here is from genome assembly GCF_012489685.1 of Lotus japonicus. Lineage (NCBI taxonomy): Eukaryota > Viridiplantae > Streptophyta > Magnoliopsida > Fabales > Fabaceae > Lotus > Lotus japonicus. The sequence continues at coordinate 81,513,465 of NC_080044.1, read as the reverse complement.
ATAAGTCACATATTTTGCAAATTATATGATGATTTTATTCTTATAAATTGTATTTTTTAAATTCTTGATGTTTATAATAAAAATAAATTTCAATGTAATGAAATGTGTGTGACTAATTGACTATGAAGTATTACAAACTATTTTTTTAATTAAATTATATATCACATATATTACTTTTATCTTTTTTTCTCAATCATTATGTATCTACTTATTATGGGTATACGCGCGGTACACCCAATATTTTTAAATGAACTTGGGATTAAGTTTGATCCACACTTCCACATAAGTGCACGCAAAGAGGAGAGAATAGAGAGATAGAAAAATATAGAAGGAAAATGAAAGATATTATAAGTGATTTGATTAAAAAAAGATAGAAAATGAATGTGAAAATGAAATGAGAGTGTGAATAAATCGTATCCCATAGACTTGGTATGATGATTGAATAACTTAGTATGGCTAGCTCCAATCAATCAGAGGTCATGAGTAACAAGAAAGTATAATACAGCTGGTAGATAGTTGGATTAGTTCTTAAGTATTTAGTTGAAAGTTTGATTCTTTGACGATGTATATGTATATACATTTATTGGAGTGGCATATTAACTTAATGTGATCTCGAAGGCTTGAAGATAATTATCTAATTTCTTTTTAATAAACCGGATAATTGTCTCATACTTGCTAAAAAAAAGAGGCCATGAATCTTCTCGGAAAATGCACGTAGTTCCAATAGGAATCTTTGTTCTAGTCATGATAGGATATTAATGTCTTAGGGGGATATAAGCATAGAATAGGGAGTTAGGTCGTACGTTAAGTTCACTGACTAATTAAGGCTTGTCATCGCACTAATATTTCAAGTTTCTGCTTCTCTTCCTCCTTCCTTCCATATCCTTCATTTTTATTTGCTTACAGCATTCCGTTTATATTAATTATACTAATTAACTAAATAAGTGTTCAAGTAGCACTTGTGTATATCCATTTCCATATACGTAAACACGTTTTCTGAGCACCCTTATGAAGAAGTTCAAGTTTGACATCATCACTATATTAATTAATATTGTCTTTTATTCTCTAATCTCTATTCATGTTATAATTATTATCACTTCCACCACATATCTACTTTTTTTTACACTACTTCATACATTTTTGTTTCTAAAACTTACACTATTGTTTTTATTAGCGGAAATATATATCCTCGTTAAAATTTACTTCATTATATAAAATCTTCTTTAATATTTCTCAAACAGCATACAAACTACTTTATATTCTATATAAGTGTGCATAAATTGAAATGTTAAATTTATATGTTGACGTTAACTAAGACATTCCAGATGAGAACGTTAAGGTCACCATGGCTTAGTAATTGGGTAGAGGAAATACTATATAGGATTAAACCCTAATTATAGTGGTAATCAGTGAGATATTTATGTGCTATTATACAACTAACTGTTTTGCTTACCAAAAAAAAAAACTAACTGTTTTTATATTATTTATCTTTTTTTTATATCGGAAAGATAAACTGCACCATCTATGGATCGATCCCGGAACCTCCATCACCCAACCTACATGTCTCCTAGCTCTTATCACTTGAGCTTTCATTCCGAGGATTTATATTATTTATCTACAAGTTTATATTTATTTATTTCATTAAATTTAATTTTCATGAACAAAAAAAGTTAAAAGATGATAGAAAAATTATATATTTACAATATATTAATTTATCGTCATTATTATTGTTTTAAAATTGATGAATTAATTAATTATATATGTTCCTTTTTTTGGTCAATAATTATATATGTTCTTGAACAATTATACTGTTGATTATCAGTGACAAAACAACACAAAGATTTTGCTTTTTGCACATCTTTTTCAGGGTCCAGTGGTCCAATTCACAGTACGGAACTTCTCCCCCATCCCTTTGGGTCCAGTTTGGGCCCATTTCAGAACTGTTTGGCTTTCCAGGAAGATGCTAATTTTGTTGTATTGTTTTCGGACAAAATTAATTTTGTATTTTATTTAGCAAATCTTTTAAGTATGATATTTATAAGTTTAATTGATAATTCATTTGCCAAAAAATGTCTAATTTTTTAGAGAATCTTAACTGTATTTAAAGTAAACAATACTCTGAAGGATAACTTAAATGATGACATATGAGTTGGGGAGGAGTTAACGAGTGTAATTTATCTTTCCGGTATAAAAAAAAATACAATGGAAAATGTTGAATGCACAACTATTTGAATCTCACGTCAAATAAGATGTTCTCTATTTGGGCTAGTTGTTTTTATTTTATTACATATTTTAAAAAATATGAAGTTGTCATTACTTACCCTGGTCGTGTGTTGTAGTGCTCTAGTGAGTCGTGTAAAATAGCAGCTCCCAATGCAATATGTTATTTAAATATTTTTATAAAATTAGGGTCGTAAAATGACTCTAAATTATTTTTTCACCATAATGATTGAAAACTTGCATATTCATTAATCTTGTCTCAATTTCACTTTATTTTCCTATCTCGTGCTCTTTTTAAAATTTTTGGTCTATACTCGGGCTTCGTTTGAATTTGGGCTTTTCCTTTGGGCCTGTGATCCAATAAGGAAGAAAAAAAAACATGAACAGTTATGAAAATAGTGACTTCTTCAGATTTTGATTGTAACTACACTCATTGATGAGTTGATCGATATCGAGTTGAAGCCATTGCCATGGCTCCATCATCATCATCTCTGTCACCTCTTAAGGTGACGATGGACCTTCATCTCCATAACCGCCAGAAGCTTCTCTCCTCCCTTCGTCAACACCTCTCCCTCTCTTCCCGTCCTCTTCACGGCTTCCTCCTCTTCGAGGGCGGCGAAGAACAAACGCGTTACGACACCGATCACGGCGAGCTTTTCAGGTTCGTTCCAATTCCTCCGATTCCAATTTGATATGCCACTCACTCTGATAATCTAATTGCATTGCATTGCAGGCAGGAGAGTAACTTTGCTTACTTGTTTGGAGTCAAAGAACCTGGTTTCTATGGCGCTATTGTTTGTTCCTTAATCCTTTCATGCTTTGTTTTCAATCTTCATTATGCACGCTAGCTAACACGATCATTTTGAATTTGCTGTTTGATTTATGCCATTTTTGTTGTTGTTGAAGGATGTTGCCACTGGTGATTCTATCCTATTTGCTCCTAGGTTACCTGACGAGTATGCTGTTTGGTGTGGAGAGATAAATCCTCCCTCATTTTTTAAGGTGATTCATATACTCAATGATTGAATTTTAGTGAATTCGCTTGTCATGTATGTTTATGTTAAAAGCTTAGATATGAAATATTTTGAAATGAACTCTCAAAAGAGCATATAATTAGTTATTAAGCTTATTTATAAGTTAATATGAGAAGCTTATGCTATTAACATAACTTCAAAGGAGCTTATAGGTGGTTATTTTGATAATCTTAAACCAAACACATGTTTAGGGGCTTATGCTAGATAAGCTCAAATGAGCTCTTTTACGAGTACTCTTAGTTGTACACGATTTCATATCTGACTGAGTGACATCTATGACCCCCTTTTGCAGGAGCACTACAAGGTTAGCACAGTATGCTATACAGATGAAATTGCAACTGTTCTGCAACAACGTTACCAGGGTTCGGGGAAGCCCTTTCTGTTTCTCTTGCATGGCCTTAATACTGATAGCGATAATTTCTCTAAACCCGCAGAGTTTCAGGTTCTTATTTATGGCCTGATTATTCCTTTTCTCCGTCTCCTTAGGAATGTTTTTTTGTTGTTGTTTTGATCAGGATCGTAATTTGTTGGGTGTGTATTATTTTTGTCCAAAACTGTTGCAGCTCTGCAGTGCCAATGCATTGCATTATTTGTGATGACATAGCAATGCTTACCAATATCTTAGGAAACTGGGTTCTTGGAACTTGTATTGTATATTTATAATTGGCTATTTGAATTATTCTTTTAGGGCATTGATGAGTTTGATAAGGATCTGACTACTTTGCATCCAATATTGACTGAATGTCGTGTCATCAAGTCAGAGCTGGAGATTGCTATTATTCAGTATGCCAATGATATAAGCTCTGAAGCTCATATTGAGGTACCTAGTCTTTAACTTCCCATTTCCAAATTTTAACTTGCTCCTTCATTAATATGTAACTGTTCTTTGGAGACATAAAGTAAATTTATTAGATGAAATTGGATTTATATATCTTGATCTTGCAAATTTTGATAGTTTAATTTTTAATATCTTCTTAATCCGAGGCAGTTTTCTGTGGTTGTAAAAAGGAAGTGGTTTTGGAAACTGGCAGGTATCTAGTAGCTTTCAATTAACTTTTTGTTAGATATTAAAACTAAGGAAGATGTCTTGCATATACAACTGAACAGACAGAAAAAATTCTTAAAATGAAAATATCTTTATTGAACAAATATATTCCAAAAAGTGTACTACGAGTATTTTCCTTTATTTTGTTACATTCCCAATTTTTTGCAGAAACTATTGGGATTTACTTAGTTGAGTTAGGGACATCTGAGGGAGGGGTTTTACATAGGTACACTGTCTATTGGAAGAAACTAGAAAGGTCTAGAACTTCAATGATGGAAGTGAGACTGCATTTATACATATGTTTCATGAAAATACTTAAAATACATATGTTTCATGGAAGTGAGACTGCATTGAACAGGTTATGAGAAATGCTAAGGTGGGCATGAAGGAGTATCAGCTTGAAAGCATGTTTCTTCACCACACCTACTTTTATGGTGGATGTCGGCATTGCTCTTATACATGTATTTGTGCTACTGGTAATAATGGGTAGGTGTTTCTGATAATGTAACCATATTTGCCATAACAAGTGTGGTTATCTCTTCTCAGATATTTTTGGTTTAATAGATCTTTTCTCTATGCCATTTCTATGAATGACTTTTTGGCTCTATTTGCTGAAGAAATTTTAAAACTGATTAGCTAAAAAAACTATGTTTGATATGTTGCTGCCCATCCAGACTTATTTTTGCCAGTAGTAAGTTTAAAGATCATCAGGATTTTTGAACTTCAAATGTCATTTGTAATTTGTACTAGCACCATACCATGAATAACTTTTTACAGTATTTCCTTTTAAGTAGTAGCAACTTTCATCACAAAGTGGGCTGGCTAATGTGTGTATATAGTTAATGCAGTGCTGTGCTTCATTACGGGCATGCAGCAGCTCCTAATGACAAGGTAATGTCTAGAAGTACTTTTTCCTCCTTTCAAGATCATTATCATTGCAACCAATGTTATATAATGAAGTAACTATCATAATCTTACTAGATTCAGTTCCTGCATCTTTCTAGGTTGGTGGTTTTACTTTTTTATTTGGATGTCCATTCCACTCCTAGGAAGTTGAATTCGGCATAAATGCTTTGTATTAGTGGTTTACCTATTCATTATATACATCATCAAAATTATTAATGCAAATGCCTAGTCATGGATTTTTTTTCATTTGTAGAAAAAATTATCCATTCACGAGCACCGGGAACATATAACAAAAACCAAGGATGAGCAACTCTTGAAAAAAAATAGCAAAAGAAAAAGAAAAAAAAACTGTGCTGTTTCTTGACTTTGGCTAGTATTGAAAACATACTTCATTTCCTTTAGATAGAGGCAAAATAAGACTAAGTTGTAGTCTAAATTTGATTATCATTGTTTATATACTTTTGAAGGTTTTTAAATTTTAAAAACATGGTTCCTTTGTAGACTTTGGAAGATGGAGACATGGCGCTGCTTGATATGGGAGCTGAATACCACTTCTATGGGTCTGACATAACATGTTCTTTCCCTGTGAGACTTTCTTCTAACAATTAATTTTATTCTTTCTACTCAATTTTTCTGTTACTTGCATTGCCATTTCGAGCAACGTCACTTAATCATTAGACATGCCTCATGTACAATTACATTGCATTTAAATCCTTTGTCTGTTCATGTAGTAAGTATTAACACACTGCTTTAGTCATTTTCATCTTTATAGTATACTAGACTTTTATTCTCAGCTATTAGCATTATATCTGTTATCAATTTATTTTATCTACTAACTGGAACAACCATCTTATGCTCAACTTAATTTTTTGTGTGCAGATAAATGGAAAGTTTACAAGTGACCAATTGCTTATATATAGTGTAAGTTCTTTGATTCTAAGAAAACCTCTTTCATCAAATGAAAAAAGTTGCAAGTCTTTATTTAATGTGCAAACTGCACTACAACACGCATCTGCAGTGCACTGAACTAAATCTAGACATTCATGTGCGTGTTAGGATGGCCCAGTTAGGCAGTTAATGTACCTTTTCATTTTGGTGTCTATAGCATTTGTTTCAACAGTTATTTATTTTTCCATGTTGTGCAGGCTGTCCTTGATGCTCATGATGCTGTTATATCTGCAATGAAACCTGGAGTAAGCTGGGTTGATATGCACATGTATGATTGAGTACCAATACTGCTTCTTTTTAAGTAACTAAGTTGTCCGCCATGCTTGTTTTCAAATGTTAGTAGTTCTGAACGTGTATAATTGTGATTGATTTATATTGGTACTTTACTTGAGAGAAGTTTCCTGACCAACTTAGTTAATGGGTTAGAGCATAACTTAAATGTACCCTAGGTAATGTGTGCAAGTACGGTCACAAGTCTTATTTAGAAATTCTTCTCACTGTCTCTAATGGGAACTTAAGAGTAAATCCATTCATCAATATATATCATTAGACTACATTTTGAAGTAATTTATATTGGTGTCTGTTAGGTGTCTACTTGTTAAAAGTTTATTAGGAAAGTATATAAAAGTAGAAATAAGAATAAGTCAATAGTTATGTTAAATATTTTAATTAGGATAAAATAATTGTGGAATAGATTCATTGGAAGTAGATACCGGTGGTTATAGTAATTAGAAAGTAATCATGCTATGGGGTTATTACAATTGGTCAATTAAATATTATTGAGTATATTAATTAGAAAAGAAACGTTCTACAATGGAATTGGATTATATTGAATAAGACAAAATAAGGAAATTAAGAAAATATAGTATGCTTACTATGCTATAAATAATAAAAGGGAGGAGAGTGGAACTATCGAAGTATTTTGAGAAAATTAGGTCTTTAGGGCTAGGAGGTGCAACCCCCGAAGATCTGTAGTGCTTTAATAAGAGAGACTTTCCTTATTCTTTCTAATAAAATACTAGAATCCTAATAGTGTCTGATATTGGATATGAGTTGTTCTTTCATGGGAATCAGTCCATGTGTATTTGTGATATTGTAAGATAATGCTGAAACTACAACTGTGCCCTTGTCTCAGAGTATTTACCTTAGTTTCTGCTTATTTCCTCTCTAAAATTGCAGGTTAGCAGAAAAAGTTATTCTGGAGTCACTGAAGAGGGGACATATTGTTGTGGGGTAATTTATATTATCTGTCTTCTCACTTCAGGTGGCAAACTTGTGTCTTGATGCAATATTTATGATCCTTTCTAAAATTGCATTTTTGTGACTATTGGTGTAGCAACGTTGATGACATGATGGCTGCACGCTTGGGTGCTGTATTTATGCCTCACGGTCTGGGGCATTTCCTTGGCTTAGATACCCATGACCCTGGAGGCTACTTAAAGGTATTTGTGAGTTTTTCCTTCAGTTACATTTTAAACCAATCCCTCTCCTCTGTTCTTTGATTTTTGGCTTACATAACTAATCTCCTGTTGGAAGATTCTTTTTCACATGTTTTGGAATTTTTTTTTTCCCTCTTTCCTTGTTTGCAGGGTCCGGAAAGAAGAAAGGAACCTGGATTAAAATCCTTGCGTACAGCCAGGGAGCTCCAGGAAGGAATGGTTAGTTATGGCTTTTCTCATTAATCAGAACTTTCTGAAAGTTGTAACTACATGGAGCATAACAGCTGGGCAGTTTATGTTCTGATTTTGGGATATAACACATTCAAAAGTGGTACAATCATGATGCATCATTGCACCTAAAACTTCCTGAATTATTTTGAGTGTTGCTCCTTTTTCGCTTTTCTGGTATTGAACGATCTATTGCAAAAGAATTTTGTCACCTGAAGTCTTCATTGAAGTGATATTTACCAATCTTTTACGCATGGTAGTGCTGAAAGTTACAATTATATTTTTTAGTGTTGGTTTGCACAAATGGTACAACAGCATAGCAAATTTTCTATCTGGTCCATTTATTGTAACCTGTTCCCCATGTTTTCTCACGTGTCCGATTTAATTGGTTATTAAATTTTGTAACATTTTCATTCCGAATGACTTGCTTACTTCGTATGGAAAATTTGCTTCTGAGATAAAAATAATGATTATTATAATTTGTGAACCTTGGTTGCTTCAGTCGGGTTTAGTTCTTTTCCTTAGATCTATACTTGGGAATGCTCTCTTTTGTGATATGGAAGTCGAAATATGAACTTGATGCTGAGCTAACCTGGTTGTTTTTACATTTCTAGGTTATCACTGTGGAGCCGGGCTGCTACTTTATTGATGCTTTGTTACTTCCGGTCATGAAAAGTCCAGAAACTTCCAAGTTCTTGAACCAGGAAGTGATTAAGAGATTTAATGGTTTTGGTGGAGTCCGAATTGAAAGTGATTTGGTATACCATTTACTGAACCTTATTAATGCTAAACTAGCTTGTTCCTATCTTTCCTTTACCGTTTCTTTTATGCAAGCATGCTCTCACTTGATATGTTCTCACGCACACCTGAGGATGTATGAAGTTAGAGGTATATTTCATACAAGAGGAGTAACTCTTGACCATATAATTTATATATCTATTGTTAAGATTAAAAAGTACTTAATAATCATATAATCACCTAGAAAGTCATTTGATATATCCCCCTCCTCACATAGAGAGTGGTTAATTCTAAATTCTCACTTTCTAGTGATAGCCACATTATCATTGTTCTAAAATTACCTAATGTTCATAAATCATTATCATTGTTCACTGTTAGCTAATGTTTTATTATTCCTTTTTTATGTACTCAGCTTGTTACCGCCAGTGGTTGCTACAATATGACCAAGTGTCCCAGGGAAATACAGGAGATTGAGGCAGTGATGGCAGGGGCACAATGGCCGGCTAAGAAGTCCTCAACGCATGTTGGAATAGGAAATGGATTATAAAGCTTAGTTTGACTTATGAATAAGTGCTTTACAACAGCTCTCAACTGTAACGTTTCTATCTGAGGCCATGTTTGTTTATATGAACAATAATCACACATGTACCATAGCATTAAAACCTGAAAGGAAGAAATTGTTGCTATAGCCAGAGTCTGTTTGAGTGTGGCCAATGTTTAAGGGCGTGTTTGCATTTACTTTTTTTGCTCAACGTCATGGTGAGGGAAGCTTGGAGCTTCTTTCACGTTTGCACTATGAGAATGATCAATCATGAGTTCCAATGGCTGTGAATGTGCTTTTGGATACGTATTTATGTGAGCGTACCTTCTAAGACAATTTGAATATGTTTTTGGTCAGTTTATGTTTCTTGCATCATTGGAGTGAATGTGTTTTTTAGATCGTAAATACATAGACTAAAAATAAACACAAACTTAGTGATTACTGAGGTGCAAGAGAGCCTCAAAGTATCAAGTATGGAAAGCAAGAGATTTGGTCCCTATCAAACTATCAAACAAAACCCTTCATAGGTGCGGAATGTCTTTCCTCCTATCAATTCCCCAAGTTTTGCTGAAGCAATGTGAGAGTGGCAACAAACTAGGAATGACAAGACTAGTGAGTCGTGAGTTAAAACAACGTCTTCATCATATTCCTCTTACTCTCCATTTTGTATTGGAAGACACGGACAAAAGAAAATAACACGGTGCCGCACTTCATAGTGCTTATTTTCATATTTAAGAATGACTTAATGTCAACTATCATAGTTTGATACAGATGTCAACTATCATAGTGATGTAATATGAATGGCGACTGAATTATTTCTTTATTTAATTGGACAAACAAAATCATGAGAGATATTATTATAATGAGATATTTTTAACAATATCTTTCCAAGTTCTTTTTAGCCTCTCATTACCCCCTCCTCAGGATAAATACATGTTATAACTCTTACTATAGGTGCCTCCATTGGTCTTCTATGTACATGTTCATGCCACCTTAATCAATATGTTGTCAGCTTCTCCATGATAGACATCACCTTAATATTTTCACTTATCCGCTCATTGAGTATCTTATCTTTTCTAGTGTAGCTACTTATCCATCTTAACATTCTCATTCCTGCTATTACAATTTTTTTCTCATGTCCCGTTAAAGCCCACATTAGTTACCATTAAATACAGGTCATATAACGAATCTCCAAAACTTTATTTTACACTTGATAGGTATTTTGTTGTTTGGAAATATTTTAAACCATCTGGAGTATTATTACATGCCTTACGCAATATATTAAACTATACTAGTATTGAAATCCTGAAAGAAGATTAAACTTGTCAAGTGTATGACGTTGAGTACATCCTACTATAAATATCTTTACGAATCCTCCTATATCTTGCATTTAACGCATTCTTTATTTAGTAAGAGAATTGTTGGGATGATCAAATAGGAAGATTCATGTTAAAAAAATTAAGGGGTCAATGATTGAATTGATGTCACCATAAATAAATAGAGCCAGAGTCCACCATGCAATTTACAGATACAGCTCAATGATTCCTTTATTGAAGACAGACTAGGAATGAATCAAGGCAACAACTCCTCCCTATACTTTTAATATATATTCACTGTATTTATCATCATCACCATCACTGTTTCTTCTTTTATCTACAACCCCTCCAACTCTACCCAACCTCCTGTCTATCCTCTTAAACAATTAAAAAATTTGAAGAAAAACAAAAAACAGCTTTCAATTACAAAAGTCTGTCTTTCCCCATATCAAACTTCATGGTGAAACTCTGGTCTTTATAGGCTTTAGCTTCAATCCCATGCTTTCCGGAGAAAGGAGCTCCGGGGAGATGCAAGATGGGCTAAGCGGGCTCCTTGGGCTGTCACTAAACTGGCTTGGCCTGTACAACCCATACCCCATGAGAAAGTACTCCAAAGGTATCAGCATTGCATGTGGCTGTTCTTCTGTAACCATTGATCCACAAGCCTGGACCTGCAAAATCAAAACCTATCAATGTCCAACCAACTATAATAATATCCCCAAAGCTTATGGCATGCTACCAGAGCCAGCTTATTTGAGTTTATTTTATAGCATAAACACTTATACAGAGCTTATGTATATAGATTATGCTACGTAAGTTTTGAACTTATTTTTATTAGATGCTCATATATTTTATTATGAATAAGCGTTCATACTTACGTTAAACCTAATTTGAGCATTAAGCTTCTCAAATCAACTTATGAATAAACATTTATGCGATAAAGTGCTTATTGACATAAGCCCTTAACTAATCTATTTATCCAAACACACCTTTACTATCACATTTCAAAAACTAAGGAAGGTAATCATAAGGACTGCAAAATATATTGGGGGCAAAGAATCTCTTGAATTCAATCTCAAAGTCTTCTAGTTATGCTTTTGTGTCATATAGTTACACACAAAGTATATTCTTAAACATACTCTTGTGCCACATACCTCAACCAAGGCACTAAATCTCCTATCAAGTTTTGAAGTCATGTGGAGAGCCTCGGAATGGAAAGGAGAACTGTCACCTACAAAAATAAGCGTGCGGCACTTTAATCTTTTCAATCCTTCTGTCAGATCAGGCCTCCTGCAAGTAGCCAAAACAAAGTTGTAGTGCATAAATTTTCCAATTCATGGACTAATAGAGGACAAAATGCGTACGCACGCGCACGCGCACGCGCACAAAATTAGTAATAGTGAAGCAAATATGTAGCAGAACTCACTGATTAATTGCTTGAAGAAACCTTAAGACATTTGTTCTTTTTCTCTCGTCTAGCAACTGGAAAAGAAACACGACAAAGAACCAATGCAAAGCAAGGTGAATACACGAAACAATGAAAGAGTGAGAAAAAGGAGTAACAATCACATTCCAGCTATAGAGCAGTACAGGGTAAAGAAACTAAATTAGCTTAGCACTGACTTTTCTACAAGCTTGGACTATCTCTGATTCTGGAACTTCAACGTTACCTCGAACGTCCTGTTAAAGTTGACCAAGAAAATTCAACATATGAAATACAGGAGGGAAATACTGTAGGACTAAGATCCTCACATTACAATACCTTGCTGAAGTACCGCTGGAGCAAACACTCCTTGAGCAAGCCACTCATGCCGTAGAAATATAACAAATTCGACATTACCTGAAAATTAATAGAGGTTTTAACTAGTGTCATCATATCAAAGAATTCATAAATGGACAATCTGCTAGGATTTTATAGGAACCTTGTTATATAACCATTCAGTCCAAGAAGGTGCTTTGCATAAGGGAGATACGAGTATTAAACCAACAACACGTTCCCTATATTTCATCTGCAAAAACATACCAAAAAACAAATCAATACAAAATTGACTTCATATGGAAACTACAAAGCACTAAATAAATAGTGCACTTTTTCTTTGTTAGGTCGATCAAAGTTAATAGGATACATACTGCAAAAAGAGTAAGGATGTAAGCACCAGCCGTTACTCCCATACACATCACTGCACCGAGCCTGGGCAAGGAAATAGTTCATAGCATTGGTTAATACTTAATACAGTAAAAACATTGAACTTGCACTCAAAATAATGCCAGTGCTCAACACAATAATTATATTCTAATTACCCGAAATAGTTGAGGACTTCAACTATTTGATCTGCCAAGTCTTCAACAGAAGGGACAGGATCATCAGAACAAATCGCAGCCGCTCCCAACTGCAACAACTCTTGTGGAGTTTCCAGAGGAGAAACTTTGTAAATAATAATATTCTTTTCTAAATGCAATAAAAAATACATTCAAATCGATTGGCTTACAAACCTCATGTCCAGGAGGACTGATATGATATATGCAAAAATTGTGAAGCAGCAAAGAAGCAGCCTCTGGGCAGAAAAATAATCCTTGGAAACATGACATATCTGTCCCAATACACAGAAAGTAAAATATTAACTCATATTTTCAGATTCAATTAACAGAAGAGGGTTCAACTTCGGATATACACATATACAATCACTATGGAATGTAATGTAGGAAGGAACTAAGATAAATTCTAGTGAAGAAGATAACGGAATGTAAACGGACGTTTTCCCAATCCGACCCCCACACATCGATTGGTTTTTTTTCCTCCAAATATGTGCAGCAAAAAAGAAATCAGAATCTAAATCTCAACATTTTCAACATGCATGATTAGATAAAGAAAATACATAGACTGTGCTTACAATTTAGCGCTAAATCCGGATAAGTGATCAGTGCTGGTTTGTCCTGATCCCCGTAGACTATAACAGACACAGAACCGCAGCCAGTTCGAATATGATGCTCCTGAAAAATGGTAAATCCGAAATGAATATAGCCTAAACACGGACAAAAACTAGAAAGAAAGAGAACATGCATCAACATTAAAGTTGGAGAGTTCAGGAATGAAAAGAAAAATTCCCCAAAAGCAAAGGATATTCTTCATTATAAAAATTCCAGGCCAACTTGTTCCCTAACATGACTCCCCATGTGCCCTAACCCCTTTATTGGACAACCCAAACTAAGAAGCAACAGCACATTAACATCACCATCAAAAATGATAAATGAAGTAAGTTATTCCAGATTCCAATCATTGAGTGCTCCAGAAAGAAAATAAGTGGAAGACAGCTAAAAAGAGGACAGTATCTAAGGCTTTTAAAAGGAGATGAATGACCTGAACTCATCCAATAAAAAACGAATACAACTTTCTACATTTTACCCAAATAAACCAAAAACAAGAGGAAAAGGAAAATCAATAAAACTCCCTACATTACCCAAATTGAACCGAATAAGGCAAAGATAAATTTCATCACCCCAGCAAACAAAAGAAACCTGTGAAACAGCTTAAATGAAACCAATTAAGAGATCACTGGAATTTCAAAACAAGTGCGAAATGAAAATCCAAAAAGGAAATTAATAGTTCAGAATGAAGTGCAAAAGAATATAGGGCTAATAAGGATGGTGCAGATCCACTATTTGCCTCATTCAGAACTTGAGAAAATAAGACAAATACATTCCAAGAAAGAAAACAAAAAATTGAGAAAGAAACAATGACAGCAAGAAGCAAAACAGAAAGAATTGAGAAACAAATGAAATTGATGACAAAAATGAAGAAAGCTTGAACCTATAACCCCAAAACCCATAAAGAAGAAAAAATGAAAGAAATGGGTTGGAACCTTTCCACCGAGGTAGATCTTCTCCTCCATCTCCATGTCGAGCGAAACGGAATGATGGGATTCTTCTTCTGCCATGGCTGGGTGGGTGCAGGTTCTGGTGTGTGTTTATGGAAGCGGTTCTTCCTTCCACCCACCAAAATTGTCTTCGATCTTCTTCTTCTTGTTCTTCTCTGGTTCTTCCTCCACAATTATAACTCTCTTGTTCTTCTCCTTCAAAAATGGCTTATATACCAAGCCAATTCGATTCTCTTTTTTTTTTTATCAAAAAATGTTTTTATTTTTATTCGAGGATTAACAACCACCGACGTTTCATTTTCCGTACCAACCGAATTTAACCTGCGACCCGACCCAGCATTAGGGCTGTACTATTTTTTTCACCACCCCGGCCCCATTCACAAACGATGTCGTTTTCATTAATTTCTCCTTTGACTCATAACCCTATCATTCGCCTACACCTGTCGTTTTATTATGCTTTCATTCATAGGGCCCACTGTTTTCTTCTCCAAAATTCTCTGCATTCTTTTTTTATATTATTATTATTATTATTATTATTATTATTATTATTATATTATTACAACAAATGTATCATCACCTACAACGCTACAAGTTGGGTCTAAGGGTTCGTTTGGTTAATTATTGGTCTCATTTTCAATTAAGTGTGTTTAGTTCACATTTGGAACTGTTATATTATGTGTCGACATGGCTAGGTAACTAAAGTTGTCTGACCCCAAAAAGATGTGAAGGTCTAAATTGACCATTCACCGCACTTATAGTTAGGTTTTGTCGCCAAGACTTTTTTACTTCAAGCTTTTTGGTGGTTGTGGACTATTAGGGTGTTGGGTTGATCAAGTCATTGATACTGCGTTAGGATCTTAGTAGGCTAACCAAGTACCTGTTGAGATCAGTCAGTCACTCTTCAAAAAAAGATGTTCAGATGCATCTTCTCCTTGCTTCACCATCAAGTCCCCAAAATGTCTCACACCCAATTAATGTAATTGTGTGTTCCTCGTCTTCCTCCACTCATGTAATAGCATGATCTCTATCATTCCTCATTAGCGTGATTATCTCTATCACCTTAATTGTATATAGGGGAGACTTCAACTATATAAGAGGCTCCCTCATGCTTAATAAGACTATGCTCATTTTCTAAGTAATCCTAAGACATAATTTCGTGTGTTCAAAATATTGACTTAATTTGTTTTTAGCGTAAGAAATGTCACAGAATGTGTTATTTTTCTTTGTTTACATGTTTGTTATTGGTAACAAACAACATTTAACTCACATTTTATAAAATATTTTTTTCCATTGCTCAAACTTAAATGAAAAGAAATCAAACATATATCACATGAATTAACTTTACTAGTTTCTTTGATTTGTATGTAAAGGAGTTACAGAGTAGAACAATTTTAAATTGGTTTGTCGAGTCGAATCCTCTACTACTAGTCGATGATGAAGGATTCCCAATTAGAAAATCACTATATCAACAGTATAGCGAATCAGATTTATTCCACCTATAACTTCCCTTGGTATGTATTCTCTTTGTTTTGTAGTTCTTGTAATTGCTGACATTTTAAAAAGGTTAAATGGACATGTGTGTTTGTGACTATGTATGTATATATGAAGAAGGACTTAGAAGTTAAAAAATGATAGGTTGCTTGCCTTTCATTAGACTCCAATCATTAATCATGTCTTCCTAATCATGTTCTCTACATTGCTTTCGGCTTTCCCGTTTTGTTCTTTGCATTATTCATTTGTTTACCAATATTCTTTGCACCTCTTTACCAAACCTTAATAAATTTAATTTAATAAAACCCACGATGACCTATAAGTATTATTTGCATCAGCTTTACAGAATGTGTTAATTCCATGTTTAGGTGTCTCTCTTGAACATTCTAATTAACAACTAAATTCGATGCTGTACTCCTATATATAAAATGAAAAGAATAAAAGAAAATCATTCTGTGTGGCTTATTAAAATGTATATATGCGTCATGACATGATGAGCAAAATCAAACAAATCGTTCCACGTGGTAAAATATAGAAGCAAATGGATATCTTATTTGTGAGGCATCTCAACTTGGTTAATATATATATAGTTTTTTTCATGGAAAGCTAAACATAAGTTACACATTCAGCAGTTTGAAATCAAACTTTGAAAAATGAAAAAAGGTAAATTGTATCAAAAGGTATGTAGCAGATTGAGAATTCGTATATAAAAATTGAACCATCAGTATTCAGTAACATGATTGAAAAAGCTCACAGTTAATTGTATAGCTACAATTAACTTTGGAAAGAAATCATTGTAAATTGCTTTTCCATGTTAGAATTGGTCTTGAACAAATAAGCTATGAAATCCAAATTACGGTTTAAGTTTTTCTTATACACAAACCCTTAAATTTAATTCTCTTTGCGATTTCTAACTAATTAATTGTACTAAATTGCGTATCTTAATTTATGCAAAGACTCTCTTTGTTTGTTGGATTACATACGAAATAAATTCAATTTGACGTTTTTTACTAAAATATTTACACTGTGGATAGTTATGAGACTAATTTCTTCAAAACTCAGATATTACATTAGATTAGGTAAATACTAAATAGACATTTTTAACATATATTTCTCCATACGTACACATCGTTTAAGAATCAAGCTCTTAACTAGCTAGTAGTTAGATAATTAAAATTTTCAATTATTTATCTGTGTTAAACTTTATTGGTATAATTCAAATGCTTAAACTAGATCAAATTATTAACAAATATCATAAATATATACCTTTTCAAAAAAAATTCATAAATATATACATATAGGTATTTTAAAAACTCAGAGAAATGGCAGTTCAAAAAAAAAACTTAGAGAAATGGGCTATAACCCCAAATTTTGTTAAAAAAAATTAAGAGAAAAATGTGGTTTGGTATTCAATTTTTAGTTTGATGGTTATTGTCAATGAACGTGACTAATCACTTCAAAAGTCAATTGCTTTTAAAGGTGGACATTTGCCAATGACGTGCTGACCGACAGTCCTGTGTTCTATTTGTCATGAGTCACGGCCAAATTTATTATTATATCAAATTAATTTTTGAGTAAAATTATTATCATCAATTCAAGCTACTAACCTATTGTACCTTTACTTAAAGCTATTGAGAGCGACATGAAACATGCATAATACATGCTTGATGTTAATTGTTAAATTTGAAATTACCAGAGAAATCCTATCCTACCATATATACTTGAAATAAAAAAGTTACAAATTTGATAAGTATATCACCCTCACATTTTTAGTAATTTAAATATTAAATAATTTCATGTTTTTGAAAATAATTAATGTATTAATATTATATTTAATATTTATTAATAATATTTGAATAATTAACAAAAGTTAACTGTGAATTTAATTACTGTATTAATTTGACATTTAATGGTTTTTAATGACATTAGAATAATTAATAAAAGTCAATTGTGACTTTTCTACCATTAAAATGTATGCTGACAAAGTCTTTTTTTTAATGATTCTCATTATATAACCAAATAAAAAATAAATTGAATGTAATAATTTGAATGTGATATATATATATTTAAAAAAAGAAAAAAGAAATATGAAAATGTCTGATGTATGTCGACAAAATACTCTTATTCTAGTGCATAAACGCAGGATCAATACTAGTTGTTACTAATGTCTTGCCTTGTTTTTACTTTGATCATTATCCTCTAATTAGTTCGGTGCGGTGGTAATGATGGTTTCTCGTACTCCCTCTTTTCATTTTTAAGTTGTTTGAATTACATATTTTTCTTCTGATCATATGGCTAACCATCTTTTCATTTTTAAGTTGTTTGAATTACATATTTTTTTTCTGATCATATGGCTAAGTTGTTGGGGAGAGTCACGGCGAGGACCCATGGGCCAAGGCCGAGAGGAGACACCAAGGAGATGTTGGACACCGCATCTTAACCCAAAACCTTAAGGCATTAGGTTTATGGGTCCATCTCCTTATAAACTCTCCCTCTCACCTTGACTTCTCCGATGTGGGACTTGACTCTAACGCTTAATTCCAACAATCTCCCCGTCAAGTGTGAGTCCCTCAACCACATCACCCATGGTCCTTCCGTCTGCGGAAGCTATCCACCTTGCACCGCCGTTCGTTGCCAACGGAACCCGTCGAATAGCCACACTGATAGGAAGACTTTCGACACAGGGAGCCGTCATGATCCCACAAACCATCGACTCTGATACCACTGTTGGGAAATAACACAGCTGAAGAAGTAAAATAAACCAGGAGCGCAATCAACAACACAAGAATATAACGTGGAAACTCCAAAACCGAAGAAAAAACCACGGTTGTTGTCAAAACTGACAACCAGAGAATAAACACGTACACCCACACTCTCCAAAGTAAGTATTTGAACCACATCTCACAATACTCTAAAACAAGAGTATAAGAGAAAAAGAAAACACAAATATAAACTTAAAGTGTTTTCAGGTGCTACATCTTTGGTGTTTTGGTGTGTTGAAACAAGGAGTCTGAGATCCCTATATACAGTCTTGGACACTCCCACCGCTCACTAATCTAAGCGATGTGGGACTTCTCCAAGATTCATAACTTGATTTTTTTTCTCCTTCATTAGCAATGTGGGACTTACATTGCAATCAACCCCAACATAAGAATGGTAGGTTGTTATGAAATTTCGTCATCAATAATTTGGTTTTGGTCTGAGAGCACTCTTTTACATTCACTTGACGTTCTAGTACCAAAAATCTATGGAGCATGTTGCTTTATATGGGAACTGTAATTCTCGTTTCTTACATACTCAAACAATGGTAGGAATAATTGAATTTTACTGATGGCACACATTGTCTTGTAGCTCTTATTGCTCTTGTGTTTATGGAAGATTTTCATACCCATTTATCATTGTTTTCCGGTTGAAGCCTTACTTGGGAAGTTTCATTGGTCATTTACAAATTAGCTTTATTTCGAGCAAAAGGACTTTTGATAATGCAGTTATTTTGCAAGAGTTAATTTATTTCATCAGTAAGAAGATAGAGGAGAAAGAAGAAGAATTACACTTTAGTTTTCAAGTTAGATATTAAAATGACATATAATAAAGCTGGTTGAGATTTTCTTCAAGATACTTTGAAGGAGTTTGGATTTTCCTTCTAGGCTTATTCAACTTGTCATGTCATGTGTATCATCTTCATCTTTAGACGTTAACGTTTGCTATGCAATAAGAGTTGAGTTCCTAATTCATGCATGTCTCGAGGTATGAAGGTGGTGTCGCAAACTTCTCCCTTGCATGTTCAAGGTTGTCCACTACGAAGAGAAGGAATTAAAATCCTACATAATTATTAAAGATATAAAAAATAAAAATCTTCTAATTTTTATGAGAATATGTTATTTTTTTAATAATTAGAATCGCATGCTCTATAGTTCATTTTTAAATATGCATCCAAATCCCGAGCAAAAGAGATGAGCAATATATTTTTCTAGTTATTTATTTATTTTTCCAATATAGATGTCCTTCACGAGAACCCGAACTCAAAACCATATAAAAAATACTTTATGTTCAACTTAATTTATATTGTGATGGATCATGGATGTTCTATTTATTCTTTTTCTCATCATAGTGCTCACATCCAACATAAGAGAACAATTGAATAAATGGGAGTTTTTTTAAAAGAATATATGGGAGTTTAAAAAAAAATCCAAATGAGAGGTTATGGTATAAATAAAGTGAGTGAAAATATAATGCCTATTGGCTATTACTATTATACAAACCCGGTGGCTGAGCTGGTGGCGAGTGGCGAAGATGGCGACGGCGACGGTGGTGATTTTCGACTTTGATCGGACCATAATCGACGATGATAGTGACTCATGGATCATCGCCGAAATGGGTCTCACCCCCATTTTCAGCCAACTTAGCTCCACCATGCCCTGGACCCCTCTCATGGTAATGGTACCTTCTCATCTTCTCCCTCTCAACGAATTCGAATTGTTTTGACTCTGAATTTTCACTCTCCAACGTGTTTGATCGTACAGAACAGAATGATGGAGGAGCTTCACTCGCAAGGGTTCACCACCGGCGACATTGCTCAGTGCCTGAAACGGGCTTTATTGCATCCAAACATCGTTTCAGCGATCAAATCTGCACACGCTCTTGGGTAATTGTGATTGATTCTTTCTACATTCCCTTCAATCATTTGCTGTATTTCGTTTTGAATTGGCCTGAACGTTGTTGCATTTGCAGGTGTGAGTTGAGGATAATTAGTGACGCAAATGCGTTCTACATTGATACCATTCTGGAACACCATGGTTTATCTGGGTGCTTTTCAGAGATCAACACAAACCCATCTTTTGTTGATGAAGAGGGTCGCCTTCGGATCGCGCCATTTCATGATACAGCGTTGGATCCTCATGATTGTCCCCTCTGCCCTCCCAATATGTGCAAGGTATAACAGATTAGATATTACTTCCATTTCCATAATTCTGTAACTAAATTTTGGGGTTAGTGTGGTGTATTTCATATTTGAATGCATTAGCTGAAGCAGTTTTACCAATATAGTTGATAATCTAGAGTAAATTTGAAAATCTAGTAGGATTCTACCTCTAGGGAATAAAATGTTTTAAAATGACAAAGTGAATCTTTGGAAATCTTTCATTCTAAAGGCAAAATCAATTTTTTGTGAGAAGCTTCTTGGTGTCATAATTGGTTTTGAAAGAAAGAGAAGTTAATCCAAATATACTATAGAAGTGAATCTAAATATGCTGTTAGTTCAGGAATATATATATTAGAATATTAGTTTATCAAAGTTTCTTCTTTTGATCCAGTGAGTAAAGCATCATTCATCTATTTGTGACTTGAAACAGTGTGTTGTGTTCACCTGATTTGTCTGTCACTATGTTAATTTAGGATTTGTTAGTTGTTGCATTGCATACATATGAACTTGTGGAAAGTGTAGGTGTGGTTTCTGCTTAGCCCTCTTACAAATTCTGTTGTTTTCATGTCATCCTTCCATGCTCTCTTTCTTTGCTTTTGGCTCTTGTGTTGCGGTAATTTGTTCCTCATATGTGTTGGTTCTGTTGTTCTTTTCCATCTTAGGGTTTAGTGATTGACCGAATCCGGGGTTCTTTACCTGAAAACAAAAGATTCATCTACATTGGAGATGGAGCAGGTGATTATTGCCCGACTTTGAAGCTGGGGAGAGGTGAGTTTGTGATGCCGAGGAAGAATTATCCCCTCTGGAACCGGATATGCAGTGACCCAAAACTAGTTGAAGCAGAAGTTCATGATTGGAGCAGTGGGGAGGAGTTGGAGAGCATACTACTGAAGCTGATCAACAAATTAGTTACATAAGCTCAGTCTATACTAACATAGAAATATAGGATTCATCATTATTTGTGGTATTATTTGTGGAAGTCGATTGAACATGCGTTGTTTTTTCATATAGCTTGCTCTGATTTTTAAACTATAGAAATGCTTAATAGAATTGGAGGCCAAGATAGATGATTCTATTGGATTATTTACAGATACATATACAAGGGAGTAAGTTTCGATAGAGCCATGCAACTAACCAGTAACTGACTCAACTAAAGAGTAACTAATCTTAACTAACTTTATCACATTCAGCTTATTTTTGTGTATTAACTCCCGGGCTGGAGAAAGGATGTCACACATTTTCAAGTTGGAGATGATGCTGCAAATTGAAGGAAGAGGCAGAGGCTTAGTAAAAATGGTTGCAGAGTTGTCAAGCAATGGAAGTAATAAGTAAGAGAATGTTTAAGTTTCTCTTGGAAATGTTACAATCCAACAAAATGTGCTTTGGGCACATGTGATAAGCCGGGTGGTGGGTGTTATGAATGGTGGGACAAGTGGCTTGATTGGAACTTGGAGTCATGCAGCAAGTAAGTGATTCATTGGACTTCAAATACTGTGGCAGCTGATGCTTGGTACTCGGATTCAGGTAAGGAGCTAGTTGTAAGTTGTTAGTTGTTTGCTTTTTTGATTTCCAAGAAATGAGAGACAAACCAAGATAGATGAAGCAAGTTGTGACTGATCGTGTGTCTACGCAATCAAACTAGTTAGATTCATTGAAAGTTGTCAAGGTCAATGATGATTCAGATGTGAAAAAGGCCTTCACCAGGAGAGAACTTGATGTAATATTATAGTACTTTATGATCAGCTTGCTCATGAACACCAAACACATTTAGCTAGTGAATAATGAACACAATTTCTGGCCGAGCGATAACTGGCAATATGAGGATAAGTCATGGGGGTTCTATGATCTTTGCTGAGATTGAGAGAACCATCCATAGGGGTCTGATCAGGAACAATAGCTCCAGGGCATACTTACACTGGTTGAGAACAATGCCTTTGAAGGATTGAGGCAGTTCTAAACTGGGGAAAAATTTGACTTCCCAGTTGTCCTTTATTTGAAATTGAGCATGGAGATACTGTTTCACTAATTGAATTTCTGAGAGGTCATTGCCTGCTAATAATACATCATCAACATAGATCAATGAAACAGTGAATGTGGATGCCTTGTGTAATTTAAGAATGTGACTGACTGAACTTTGAGTGTAATAAGTGATTGAAGGGCACTGGGGACTGTTAAACCATTGCTGAGGCCATATTGTGAATGTAAACCATTTCTCCGTTCAATTTTTATTTGTTTCCTGAATGTAAACGATTAATCTTTTCTATAAATTCAGATAAAAATAAAGCAAAGCCGTCTCGTAGATGACTAACTGGCACAAGAATATTAGAAAATGGCCATATCACGAGACATATGGACACTGAACCCCTACGTTTTGAGTTAGATTAATATTATTTATTTCATATTTTTCTTGTTTGAATGGGAAGAATAACAATTGACACTGTTCAAGTGTTCAGTGTTCAGTAATTAATAAACTGACTGAGTAGTACTCCCTCCGGTCCTATTTATAAGCAACAACAAAAAAATTCACATAGTTTAAGAAATGTAGTTAAACTAGATAAAATGCATTAAATTTGTCTTAAATTAAAATGAACTTCTAAAATTACCCTTTGTTATTAGTGTTGGAAAGTGGAAAAGAGAGAGAATAATTAATGAGACACATTTTACAAGTTAGAATTAATAAGGACATCATTGGAAAAAATTAATTAATATAGCTCAAACTTTCATTTGGTTCTTATAAAAAGGACCAAGATTTTTCTTCTCTTTCATGCTTATAAATAGGACCGGAAGGAGTAGTATAAAGTTTTGCACGTGAGAACTGAGTCATAACTCATTTTCTAAAGAAAGTTTGTGCCAATCTAACTTGTGGAATGTACTAGTTACTAGTTTATAAACCCGTGCTTTGCACGGTGATTCTGTTGCAAGCATTCTCGTAACCCAAATGAATTAATCCAAATAAATTTGTCAATTGAAAAGGCACAAGTTGACAGAATATAAGGCATTAGATCCACACATGGCATTGATAAGAAATAAAAATAGCATTACTTGTCCAAATACTTAGAAAAATGCAGCAAATACAAACCAACTTGACAATAAAAAAAGTACAAACATTACAGTCATCACTAATAATGGTGGAAAATTACATCAACATCAGCAAATATTTCACAGGTAAAGAAAAAACTCAACACGTCCCCTTCCTTCAAATCATGTGCCTTGCAAAAAGCCCTCCAACCTCTGCCAAATTTTGCGTATCTCCTAAAAGGTACACCAATGATAGAACAATCACCTCTGTATCCAGTAGGTCCTCTAATAACCCACTGGTAAACTTGTCCCATACGAAGATATTCATACACATGCAACGGCAGGTTCTGAAATCCAAACAAAACTGTAATTATAAATCTGTAACAACAAACTTGTTAATAAAACTATTTATATCTTACCAGCTGACTTCCCGTAGCTTGATTTTGTGACAGTTTGCAAGTGAAAAAACATGGATAACAAATCCAAGAAGTTGGCAGACGCTTTTTCTGAGTTGTGCACTCGACATGGTCCAATATATCACTCAATACAACAGGAGGAGGGGGGATTATAGTTGGAGGTCCTGGTGGAGGAAGGTAACAGACTTCCTGAATACTTTCATTATAGATGAACAAATCAAAGTTGGAAAAACCCTGATATTTGAGCAGAAACCAACTCATCCCTTCAAGCGTATAATACTTTCGAATTTGAATCAAGCCAGAGGACAGATAAGGTGTGTTCACATCATTCACATATGACACCAAGTGGACCTTTCCAAAGGGATCAACCAAGTTCCACAACCCTGCAAGTTCATCACCATAATGGACAGCAAAAGGTCGTGCAACCAAAGCTGTATCCTGCACATTACAGAAGTGTTTTTCAATAACATAATTGATAAGATGGAAGTGGGAAAACAGATATGATACAGAACGTATATATTAAACCTGTTCTGGTTGACACATAATAGCAATGGCATCTTTGCACCATAAATTGTCATCTCCCAGATTCATTTCCATCAAAGTACCACAACTCTGTTTCCAGTAAGTTATTTTGCTTCGAGAAACCAATGTTAAAGTTAAATAAGCAATGGATACTACACATAAAGAAGAGGTACCTAGTAAAGACACATAATAATGGCTTGCACAGACTAAAGCTCACCTATAAGTTATTAAGGACTTGGCTCGTTTGTATCCATACGAACTGTTCTGCTTTTACCTTGATGGTAATATGTGGGGCGTGTTGTCAGATACATGATATAATAAACTTGTCTGCCCCAATAAAGCTTTACTTCTCACATTTCCAAATGCTATATTTGTCAACTGTTAGAGCCAGACAGGAACAAAACGGGAACCTCCTGAGAGTAATAATCCTTTCAAATATTTTAATTATGAAAATCATATATAATAAGATGGTGTCCTGTGTTTCCAGAATTCACGCTGTCCATGTATACATATCGAAAGAGTACATTTAGTTGTAATATTTTGACTACAAATTGTTAAGAAACAGTTGTGTTAAATTTGTATTGCTGTATTATAAACAAAGGAATTTATAACAACATCTGGAACATACAACTTGACTATACCAAATTTACATATTACAAAGATCATTTATAATAATTAATCATTATGATCACATACATAAGTAAGTGCATAAATTTGCATACAGTGTGAACTGTTAGATTAAACCTGTAGTAGTGTTATACTTATAACTGTGAGAGTCGTAGTAAATAGGTGTGCGCTAAAAAATGTGAACAAACCATTGTGAGTAAAATACATTAGTAATTTCAGTGATAAAATAGTGTCTATAAATAACATGTCCATTATACATAAATTATGAAATAAGCAGAATAAAATTATTATTCTCCTGCACTTCACACTTTAAACCTGCAATCACAATCACAATAATAAACATGTATGAGAAATGGAAACAAATATATGGAAACATTAATATGTAAATTTGATCACTTGATCAGTACTAATATATAAATACTTACAGATTTTTGATTTCGCATTGGTCATATATTGTCAAACACCTCTTTGTATACTATATTTCTAGTAACCTTTGAAATGGAACCATCTTCATCCAAAATCAAGATTTTTAATCCTTTTCTTGATTTCACCCTCGATAATGCAACATATAACTGCCCATGAGTGAATACTGGTTTAGGCAAATACAATCCCACATGCGAAAGAGTCTGACCTTGACTTTTGTTAATAGTCATTGCAAAACATAAAGAAATAGGAAATTGTCTCCTTACAAACTTGAAAGGCAAACCAGAGTCAGTTGGAACTAAATCCATTCTAGATATTAAAACATCCTTCCCAAGTTGTTTTCCACTAACTACATTAGCAACAATAACATTTTTCCCCAATGCCTTTACAATCATTCGAGTGCCATTGCAAAGTCCTCCAGCTTGGTCAATGTTACGCAACAACATAACAGGCACACCCACTTTCAAACTCAATTTATGATTCGGTATGCCAGAACATTTGATGTTATTCAAAAATTCACTGGTAAACCATTCAGCTTCAATCTCAGTGTCTTCATCTGACTTGCAAGTACTATCACAACTATAATAATCTTTCATAGCCCCAGGAATTTTGGAAAGAAGTTGATTGTTAACTGCTTCTACGCTTTCTAAGGTTGGTGCCAAAATAGCTCTTTCTTCAAAAAAATTGTAGTTTTTAATTTCTAAGTTGTGCAATATATCAGGATAGGCGAAATCAATCAACCTTTGTAATGGATTTTCATAATCAAGAATCAAAAGATCATCGGGAATCTCAATGGTAGATTCCCCATCTCCAGATCTATTTAACTTTCCATCACCAAGTTCCAAGAGCCATTCAGAAAAAATTTTAATGTCATTGGATTCTGCAGAAACTTCAGATTTAAGTAGCCTCATATTCTTTGTCAATAGAAGAACACGACATTGTTTCCAAAGATAAGAAGAATTGATAGAGGCATCTACTATATCATAACGACTACCTTTCTGAATAACTGGTAATATTTGTCTGAAATCTCCACCAAGAACAACAACTTTACCACCAAATGGCATATCATTGGGTAAAGTTGAATTGGACTTCATTATGTCATTTAAAGTCCTATCCAATGCTTCAAAACAAAATTTATTCAACATTGGAGCTTCATCCCAAATGATCAAATTAGTTTTCTTTAATAGCTCAGCTTTTAAAGAACCTAACGAAACATTGCAAGTTGAGGTATCTTTAATAGAAATAGGAATAGAAAACCTGGAATGAGCTGTCCTTCCACCAGGGAGAAGTAAAGAAGCAATTCCACTTGAAGCAACATTCAAAACAATCAACCCTTTTGACCTTATACCAGCAGATAAGGTATTCCACAAATATGTTTTGCCGGTACCACCAGAGCCATATAGAAAAAATAGTCCTCCAGTTTTATCCATGACTGCTTTCATTATAACATTGTATATTTGATGTTGTTCTTCAGTCAATGAATCTATGAGTGATTCGTGCAAACTGGCCATTTCAACTTTATTATAATTCAATTCATCAGCAACGAATTTGTTCTCATACTGGCACTCCTCAAATAGATCTGGAAAAGGTAGGCAAGAATAGTCTTTTAGAGACCGTCCGTTCAAGTGAAGTAATTTGTCCAATTCTACCAAGCAAAGATTTCGTAAATCTGCGTCACTTATGTGCAGATCTGAAAATAAAAAAAAAATTAGTATACTAAAAAATTATAATAAATTCAAGTACAGGTGTGACAGGATAATCACCCGGTATGCCTAGCTTTTTTCGCCTTTCATACAAAATTCCATCTGACAAAATCCGCCATGATTTTTCCCACACAAATTCGGGTTTGCTCATAGTGTTTGTTGTGAGCAACATCACAAAGAATCTTCGAAGCTGTATGCCTATAAATATAATTTGAATTAATTAATACTATAACCATTTTATCCATTTCTACACAAAAAATGGTGTAACTGATACAAAAAACACGTATAGCATTCCTTTATAACTAAATGTTAAAGTATATAATTAAAAAGCTCTTTTTTCGATTAAGTATAGGAAAAAATAACGTACTAACCTGAAGCTAACTCATTTGCTTCAACAATAGCATCTATAAATTCTCGATCATCTGCTAACAATCCTAGTGCATAACATGCATCATGAAAAGAAGGATACACAACATCTTCAATAGTACGAATGCTTTCCCATGAAGTACATCCTTTCTGCCGAGTTAGGAGGATCCTCAAATAATAAAGCTCCCCAATCCCGTGAGGGATATATTGGAGTCTTCCAATAGAATATCCTTGCTTCCTTGGATGCCATGAATGAGATTCCTCATCAAAAACAAAATATGAAGGAAATTCAGCATAAGTTAGTGATTTTCCCTCTTCATATAAACCATTAGCTTTCATCAAAGCTAAGAACATTGTGTCTTTTTCAGATGCTTTTTTAACAATATACTCCAAATTATCACTATCTTTGAAGCAAATACTTTGTTTCTCCTCAAGGTGGAAAGTAACTTTCTTGACAGCTGGCCACTTCACATGAATATAATATTTGAAAGTCCTCCAAACAGCCTCACATGGGGTAAGATATCTACAATCATAATATTGTTTAATTTCATCTTTTACCTCAAGTTCTGCCCCATCTTCTCTCTGATTGATTATTTCAATATTAACACGATCAGGACCTTTACTAACATACTTGAAGAGATACTTGATTGCATTAGATTTGTTGCAATATTCCACGTTGATATGACCATTATATAACATAAGTAGTTGAGGGTTATAAGGAACAACATAACTATTGTCCATTCGAAGACCTTTCTTCTCAACATACACTCCAGTATCTCTCCTTCTGTACACAGGATAACCATCATCATCAATTATAGTAGTTTCCTGAAAATTCTTTGGGAAGAACTTGGTACATTTCCCATTTGACATGCAAGGAGATTTTGAAAAACCAGAGCCACATGGACCATGTAACATATAAGTAGACACAACCTTGTTCAATCTAGGATGTAGAATAGGATCAGGAATTTCTGCTGAAATGAATTTATCAATATCAGAGGTTGTTACTAACTTGTTGTTCTTCGAAAGCCATAGGAGAATATGTGCATGTGGCAACCCTCTTTTTTGAAACTCAATTGTGTACATACCTACAAATAAAATATGTTAGTAATCTAAGAAAGTTTTGTATTGAACCATATCATATCATGCTTTAATAATTAACATTTTATAATACCTGCATCTAAAGGACCAAATATAATGCCACTCTTCAAAGTTCCAATTAAATGGTCCAGCTTCATCTTGAAGATTCGACAACATATATCTGGCCTTTCATCTGGCCTTAAATTCCTCTGACGAACAAATCTATCAATTTCTTTCCATGCAGAATTGCATGTAACAGTTATGAAGAGATCAGGATAACCATAACGCTTACAAATAGCCATTGCGTCTTGACAACAATCAAACATATAGCGACGTCCACCAACAAATGAGGACGGCAATACAATACGCATTCCTAATTGACCTGGGTCTGTTTCTCCTCTACACATTGCTTCTTCCAACCCATTAAGGAAATCAGCTCTAATTATTTTTTGATTGTTGCGGACATATGATAGCCTCTGAGATTCTATCATGGTATAACAATCTACCAAAAACTGTTGGAAAAGCCTTCTACAAAAGACAACATTCCCATGCTCAAGATCCCTTTCTTGAATCCTAAAGGTTATAAATTCTCGTAATGTGACCCGAGGTTTCAATCGAGAACTAAGAGATGCCGACACACCACTTAACGGAATATCTTCTTGCCAACCATCTTCACCAAAAGGAAATATCAATGGATATTGTAATGGAATAAAGCAGGTATGAGTTTCATGGATCCTTGTTAGGACACCATTTTTTTTAACTATAATATCCCTACCAACTTCAACATTTTCAAGATCCCCTACAATTAGGGCTGCAATCTCATCAGATGTAGGCAAATTATATGTTCGAGGGTCTTTACCTCTTTTCCGAA
Organism: Lotus japonicus; assembly: GCF_012489685.1. NCBI lineage: Eukaryota > Viridiplantae > Streptophyta > Magnoliopsida > Fabales > Fabaceae > Lotus > Lotus japonicus. The sequence continues at coordinate 81,483,740 of NC_080044.1, read as the reverse complement.
ATAGACGCAAGGCAAATGATGATGATTCATTTGACATTACATAATCTCGTACCTTACGAAATGACTTAGCTAGCACGTTATTCTCATCAATCATTCCCTTCAATTCATCCACTAAAGAAATATCCAATGGATCTGGATTGTTAGAAGCCCTGCAAGTAAAAGCAAAATATCATTCCAATGTGACCAAAAAAGAGTAATTTTTAATATAAAAAATATGTTATTACGATAAGACTTACATGAACGGCTTCATTCGATTCTTATTCTCATTGTGTGTATCATATATGTAAAGCTGAGCAAATTTGGGAACATCTCCTAGTTGAGGGAGGAGTGTACCAATTCTATGATAATTTTGGCCACTCAATACAAATTGTGGAGGACCTCCACCATTGTTCACAGCTGATTCAACCTTCCCACCAATAGAAGTAAATGCGAACATACTGTTATATGCCCTAATGTTATCTATGAAATGTTTGGATCGATAATCTCTTCCATGAATCAAATTATATAAAAGCAATGGAGGTTTGGACAGCAATGGTAGAACAACCTTTCCTTTCATACAACAAACCGAAAATTCAGGATTTGTGGAACGCTTACTTTTACTAACCCTTTCTTCATACCAAAAATTCGCGTGGCAAATGCGGCACCTATAAGATGCATCCCCCAAATCTATTTCATCTATTTCAAAGGCAACAAAACACTGCAAGTTAAATACTATTATTCAAATTCACATGAATTAGCATTACACATTATAATTTCTTTACCTATCAACTCAGCACCATCATAAAGATCTAACAAAGACTGTGAAGAGTGACTTTCAGCATTAAACTCCACCAACAACTGGCGACAATGAGATCCAGAAACTTGGAAATTATAGGCATCATTACCACTCTTCGAAGAACTTGCTTCAATGTTATTCATTAAACATGTTTTTGTTTTATTGTTTTGATTCAGCCTTGAAATATCTTCAGTAATGTCCAGATTTAGAGGATTGTTACCTACAAAGATGATTAATAGCTAAGAATCTTTGAAAACAGACATACCATCTAATGTACCCAAGAATGCTATATATACCTTGGATGACAACACCATTCGTTGTATTATAATAAATCATATTCTCCTTTCCAGCTAAACATTTTTTTGACTTACTTTTCATATAATTTAACCTCCTTAACCTAGCAGCTGCAGCATTGTGAATTTTTTTACTACGAACCACTGCAGTTTCCACATGGGGATTCAATAAGTTACTTTTTTACTACACTTACCTTCAAAAAGAGAGGAAATAAAAAAAAAAACTTGTGAATCCTGACCTCTGGAAGTTGTTTCATTGGACATCCCATATGGAAATGTGGATAATGAACATGTAAAAGATCTATTCTGGGACGAAGGGAAGCCTGAAATATAAACAGCAACTTTAATAAATTTGGTGTATTGATGTTGAATAACCAAAAGAACAAAAATTGTATGCACAATACTTACAAACGGTGCTGTTTGTCCCTGAAATATTTGGTGTAGTCAATGAGTCGTTGAGAGATTTCTGAGAATTAATTCCAACAGGTGGTTGAAACACAGGATTGGTCAGGTTGTTCGTTATGTCAGACAAAGGGGAGCTTGAAGTATTCTTCCTCGTCTTAGTAGCTGAAAGGAAAATATTTTCAAATTAACAACCATGAGAAAATAGCAAAATATATGGAGTAGAGTTGTGTTACGGATCTGAAACAAATTAGACTACCAATCTTTCCCAACTTAAATTTAACAGACATTCTTTTTCATTTACAGATACATGAACTAAGATTACTGACATACCATTTTGACAAACTTGGTTTATAGACATCTGTTGAGCTCTTTTCTTGCTAGAAATTATTTGCTTCCTCTTATTCCGTGCTACATTTGCAGAAATGTTCAACTTTAATTGAAATCCACAAATAACTAATATATATATAGTGTCAATAATTGCAGTTAAAGAGACATATCAAATGAAAAATTTAATAATCTAATATAGTTTCCGATGGAAATAGATACCTTGAACTGATTCCTCACACAGAGCATTCCCAAGACCATTGGAAGCAGCCATTAATGCCTACTGTTGTTTAACACAAACTGACTGCAACACATAAACTGCGATCTAGATAACTTTAGCATGATACATAATTGATTCCAAGTTTGTTTTCCTTAGTTTCCTACTGGTGCTCAAGATATTAAATGGACATTGTGGGACCACAGGACCTCCTGGACACAGAACCTTCTAAATTGCAACTGACAAAATCAACCGTACATAAATATAGCAGCAATACATATTTCTACATTACGTGCTCCTCTAGCATACAGGCCCCCACCAGGATACTAATAATCTTTTCAAACTTATACACAACTATAAAAATCCCTACAATGGGTGCGCCTCTATAACTAACCAATATTTATATTCGACGAATCCTATGGTTCATATAAGTTTAATGTGCTATGCATTGAAACTTTAGTTAAAGGTCCTTTTGTAGGTTTAAAAAATGGATTATCTTAATTTTTAGACCAAAAGTTCATTGACAATTTGACAACTATTATGCTCTACCCATAATTGTGAGAAAAAATGAAATTCACACTAAAATAGGAAAAAAAAAGTATCGGATGGACAAATAATTGATAAACTTCATTTAAAATTAAAGTCAAAATACAACAACAAACAATACAGTAAACTTAAACTAAGAGCTGGAACATAATCCAAAGCTAACATAAGTGAACTACTGTGGATAACATAATCCTAAGAACAGATTTTAGGACTTAATACAAACTAAAACATAAATGACAGGTACATAAAACTTGTTAAAGTCTTCACTACATGACTTTCCATTTAAAAAGCATCAAACAGGAGCTTTCCAAAAAACACCTGAACCATACTTCACACACACAGGTCCTAAATCTATCTCTCCACCTCAACATCAATGATCCTCGAGTCTCCATCAGCAAAGCTCAATGTAATTAGGTCACCGGGTAAGAAATTATGGATCTTGCAAAATCTTCTCCACCCTTTGCCCAGCTTTGTGTGGCGTGCTCGCGGGCGCATGATAATGTGGACACTGATAGTTATGCCAGATGGACCTCTAAGAATCCACGGCTGCGGACCATGCTGACGAAGATATAGACCAACCCTTCTCGGAAGAGACTTGATCAATGGAAAATAAAAACGTCAGTGGTAGATTATAATGCAATAAATACAAACATAATGGTAAAGAACTTACGTATTGACTTGCGTAGCACATGTATGGAGACAACACCGTTCTCAAAACACGCTGGTACACAAGTTCTTCCTCATCAGATCCTGAAGGAACAAACTCAGGAACAACTTGATGTTCTATTTCCTCTGGCAAGAGTACAGTTCGTGGAGATGAAGCGAGAAATGGCACTACTTGGTCCATTCCCACATCAACCTCTTCTCCATACACAACTTCTGGATTGGAAGTGATAACTTGGACAACTGGTTCTGGTTGAGGAACGGGGGGAAAATCTTGGTGACCAACAAAATAGTAAGGGATCTCCTTATGCTCCTCATCAAATATTGACATGTGAAAAACACATGGAGCAACCAACTTGAGAAGACACCAATGTCTTTCCACCAGGCCATAAAATTCAGAAATAGAGCTCCATCCTTCGTGGAGAGCAGGCTTATTAGTATCTCGGTTGAAATGCACAACAAAGACCTTGTGGAAAGGGTCTTCAAAGCAAAACTTCTCACCCAACATGTGTTCCCACGTTAGCACGAATTTTTGGTCCACATGAGTTTGTACCTTAATAATCAAAGGCAATTCCAGATTATACACAAATATAGAATTTAGTTGGAATAAAATTATTTATCCTAGGAAAATCTTAAACGGTGAGATGAATACAGACAAATAGATCTATTTTAATACAACTACTATCACTCATTTACAACACATAAAATAATTAAGAAAAAAATTAAAGGAATCCCAAACCGTATAACAGGTTAAAATTTAATGAATATTTTCCAACAAAAAAAAATTTCTTGCCAATTGGCCGAAACTATATGTCTACTTCGCTTTAAAAAGTTAATTTGAAGGTATATAACTTTATGCAACATGCAAGTAAAGCCATACTTCTCCTGGGTACATAAAAATGCACACAGAGTCATAATAACCGTCAACTGGTTCCACATGCACCATGATTTCTTCTCAGATTGTTAGGAAAAGTGTTTGTAGAGAAAAATGAAGAAGTTCTTGGTTGGTTTGTAGCCAACAGAAGGGTCCTTTATATAGTGTTGGAAATTAACTTCACATCCTTTGGGGCTACAGCTAATTAGTACGTGTGATATTCAAATACCTCTCATGTCTAATGAAAATATACACTTGGAAAATAAAGAAGTGAATAATTTGTCCTCATGTAAAATATCTTTTGCTAAATATTACATTGTAAGGGACTTTAATATAATTTTGTATACCTACAATAATAATAGAAGCAAAATTTTAATATTACAGTCATAAATAAACAGTAGCAATTGGAACTCAAATTCTAATAAGTAAAATAAAAACATTCAATACAAACTATGAGCACATCCATAGTTAATAATAATATATTTCTTTAATATAAAATATGTCAAAGTTAAATTCAACATCAGTATCACTAATTTTATTAAATGATAAATGTTTGAGAACCACATATCTACCATCTATTAGAACCTAAAGCACAATACTAAATACTTCTCAATTAAAAGGAAATGTTACAGCATGATAGGAGGGGAATCGTTCGCAAACATCCGTGGCAGACTAAAATATCAGAATTCAGACATGCCATGCTCCACTCGTTATAACAGTAATAGTCGACGTTAACCATTTTTTCCCACATGAAATCAGTTCTCATAGTTTGTCTTTAGAAAGGAACTGGAACCAAACCATTCATATTACCATAAATAGTCATTAATGATAGTTACAGTGACCATATCGGGTGAGGCACATAGAGAAGCATACCATATCCAAATATATGATCCCCTGCAGATACGGGGAACCTGTCTCAAGATAGTCTATGGCAGGACAAATCAGATAATTAGTATTTTGGGGGCTCAAAAAAGGAAACACTCCAATTGCCTGCACATATTGAATATTTCTTCAGCAGCTGTTACCTCAATATACAGTCTCTACACATCCATTCTAGGGTTCTCTAATTTAATGACTACTTTATTACTAAGCATTGTACCTAATGAAGAACACATACACGAATCACTTCACCATCACGCGTGAACTGGCCTTGGACAACATTGCGATTAGGTTTGTAAATACTCTACTGCGTGTAATCATCATGCAAGAAACTCTGCACTGTTATATATTGCAGAATCTGATGGGAGATATACCAACCATATTAATGGTCGTAGGCATGGAACCATATACCTACCCTACTACTACACCCATCTGCAATTAAAAGTTAATTGTGGGAATGAAGCCATCTAATATCTCTCACACAAACACGTTATTTCTTTTGTGATCCATTGCTCCCATTCACGAATAATTAATATACACCATGAATAGTTAATATGACTTAGTGATTCGCAGTATATAGTATATCTAATAGGGATGGCAATGGGTCTACGACCCATAGGGTACCCGCAAAAAATACCCACTATTGGTAGGGTAAAAACCCGCTAGATGGGTATGGGGTTGGGTATGGGTAATTACCCGCAAAAAGTAGCGGGTATGGGTGCGGGCATGGGTATTATAGTACCCAACCCGCCCCATACCCGCACACATATTATTATTATTATAATTTGGTAATATATAACAAATTAACTTAAGCAATAGCTTTCAAACTTACTCTTTTTTAAAAAAATAGGTGAGTGTTTAAGGTATTCATAATCATCACTAATTTACTCCCACTTATTTTTAAAATTTGTAAGTTATTAACCTACAACTTTAGGGCTATATTATAAATCTAAATTATAAATTTAAAATTATATCTTTTTCGTTTATTCCTTCTAAAAAAATATGCTTAGTTGAATGATTTTATTTGTTAAGTATTTGAATAATCTTTTGTATTTTTATTAGTGTTTGTTATTAAAAATTGTAGTTGTATTTTTGTTTACTATTAACAAAAATAGTGAAAAATATATTTTGGTTAGCTAAATTGCGGGTAATGGGCACGGGTATGGGCAAATAGGTACCCAGAGGGTACGGGGACGGGCATTCAAGTTGCTACCCACGCGGGTATGGGAACGGGTATGGGTAATTTTTTAAAACGCGGGTATGGGGATGGGTACTATAGTACCCTACCCAGACCTTACCCATTGCCATCCCTAATATCTAATAATTGTAGATGAGATAAAAATTGAATATTCACTGCTTTGTTAAAGATCTCAAATATATGATCATAAGGTGTTGTATTAATATACACCATTGAATAGTTAATATGACTTAGTGATTCGCAGTATATAGTATATCTAATAATTGTAGATGAGATAAAAATTGAATATTCACTGCTTTGTTAAAGATCTCAAATATATGATCATAAGGTGTTGTATTAATATACACCATTGAATAGTTAATATGACTTAAAACATAGTTCTTAACACAATTAATAACTACCACGTAGATTTAAATACTTAATTCTTAATTGATATCTTAAGTTGTTTTCCAAAATATCCTTTTTAGGTATATATAAAATTGAGTTTTGCGTAAAAAGGTTTTAATGGGGGACATGCTTAAAACTTTTGATTTTGCAGAAAACTGGTGTAGTGGGGAGGGGTAAAATATATCTAATGTTAGAGTCATTGTATAATGTACTTTGTGATGATAAATTTTCTCTCGTGATTTATCTTTTCAATCATTATATCGTTTCATGCTTCAAAACTTAATTTATAATTAACCTTTGATTTGTTCCAAAAAATAAGCTGGAATAATAGTGTAACTGTTTAAGTTAGTCCAAATTAATAAGTAATAAACCAGTTATAATGAAGACCAAAGTCTCGTACCACTTGATGTGTTAGTAATAATAAAAACAAAGACACAAGAAGTAGGCTTAGTGAAAAAGGGATTCAAGTTACTGAAAATGATAAATAACATCCCGTGGTTCATACACCCAATAGGGTAAGTTAAAAAATTATATAACTGGCGAACCCATTATTAGCTAACACTAATAATATGAACTGTTTCCAAAACTTAAGATGGGCTCCGCTTAAAATAATATTAATTCTGCACCGCAAATTCAGGTTACTACTTTATAAATCTATAGTTTTTAACAAATCATGTACTTACTCCAAATCGCTGAATTACAAACATTTTATATTTGAGCAAATGGTCAACAATAATCAACTCACAATCTCTAGTTGCAGGTTTTTTTTATTAATGAAACATTTGAGATATCAATTTCTCTAGTATCGTCCATTTAAAGTTAACTCTTTGCAAGAAATATTAGAAACGTTGACGGGTCAAAGCAATAACTTTAAATTATTGCTCCAATCACATGAACGAATGGGCTTAAAATGTGCGTATCCAGTTTAAAGGGATTAACTATGAATGTACATACCATATGAGTATAAAGCCCATGGAAAAAAATAATAATCTTCATAAAAAAAGTATAAATGTTAACATATAATAACTGTGTACAAAAGCAACTTTAATATTTGACCCAAAAAAATAACCTTCAGTGTATCGTCAGACCACCAAACATATAGGCTAGGCAAACCAAAGGAAACCTCAAACAGCTTTGCATAGGCTAACTTCAAATTTGATAAACTTAGTAAACTTCATTGTATCTTACAATATTACAACCAGCTTAATGAAAGATGAAGCTTAATTCATGACAACAACATTAAAATGCAACCTCAAGTTGCAGCTACACAAACTCCTAATTCAACAGAAGCCTACAATCCCTACACGTAACATACTGCAACATAAGTTGCTTCTTCACAAACACAATTTAAAATTTAGCTACAAATGCCCTTCACAAAATTAAATACATCCATCACTTGTTGCCCTTTTTCATCTTGCATGGACCCTTCTTCTTGCTACCAATGTCAGACAACAACTGATCAAGTTCTGGAGATGCACTCCTCTTAATATTAATGATTTTCTGAGTATCTCCATCCAGATCAACAGCAGAAGTTGATGTATCCAAATGAGTTTCAAGAGCACTCTCAGCCGACACCATAACAAAGTCATCCAGCAAATCCTGAAACAATAGAATGGACACACACATTGTTTAGACACCCTTTATCCCAGTAAAACAATCCACACTAAACATACACTGTGACACTTGAATTACCAACCTTTGCTACAATCCCATGCTTCAAAGTTGACTGGGGAGTAACCATGGTACAGCTTGAAGAGGCACCAACCTTTATCCGGAAAGCATTATTATCAGGACCAGAATAAGGTAAATAAGAGTAGCAAACAAAAGGCTAATGTATACGTACAGTTTTCTCTAAATGCAACTTTTTAAACTGTTGTATAATGTCTTTATCAGTACACACACGTTTCACACGGTATGATGACTCAAATCGGGACCTCTCAAATCTTTGGGTCTGCAAATTCTTAACCTCAATCTTGAAAAGAGCTGAAGCACCAAAGAAAGCAGAAAACTCAACAGGGAAACCGCTGGATCCATCATCCTACAAAACGTGAAAATATAAACTATCAGTAACTGGTTATGAAATGTACTGTCATTCAAAACCGGTAAAGTAACTAAAGTTAAACATCAACAACCTTCTCACTTGCGTCAACCATTTCAGTGCAAGATTTACCCACCAACAGTGATGCTTCCTTATCAAAAAGGACAAAATTAGCAGTGCCAGTGGCATCTTCTACCACTAACTGAAGACGATACCTATCAGATTTGAAAGCAGAACATAAAAAACAAAACGCTAATACTTCAATGGTAAATACAAAGTAAGGATCGACATACAACCTAGGATAGACAGCGATAACATGGCGGTTGCAGCCCTCACAAAAATACATCTTTTCATCAGCATACACCTTTCTGTTACATCGACATGCAGTATACCACCATTCAACACCATCTTCCATGGGGCAAATTATACCATACACAACACAGATACAATCCTACAAAAGATGAGTAAAAAAAAATGAGAAAATCCAATTAGGAAACAACCAAAACACATAATCAACCTACATACATTCTTCAGATCCTTCATTTCTGCGATTGTCTTACGAAAATTTGGGACCAAAAATTCATCCTCCCCAGAAACAGATTTAGATTCAGACAACTGGCTAAGTGACCAAGAACCACTCTCACTGGATTCAAGAAACCTGGGACCAAAAAAAAGGTATTAAGATCTTCCATTAATTTAGTACTTAAACAATTAAATATACCTTGTCTTCATAACAGCGGCCATAGGAACATCTGGATCATACAAAATCTTAGTAGCACCGTGGACATTTTGTAAACTGTTGTGCCCCTGAAATGATTTAACTTTGGCAAAGTGCACAATTACAACAGGGTTATTGATATCACCGCCTCCAAGGAAATTGTTGAGTTCATCAACATATACTCCAAACACAGCACACTCAATCCTCAAACTGCAAAAGTTGATAGAAATCAATTAGCCGTATCATCAGAATTTGGTCAAAAAATTCAAATATATCCAATACTTACCCTGCAGATTCTATTTCCAAAACATTCATTTTTGATTTCTTCCCATTTGTGACAATCTCCCTCTCAACACCAACCCCAGTTAGTATGCCAATTACATCTGAACACAATACACCAGCTTCATAATCAACAGACTATAAATAAATAAATATTTGGGTTGGGTTATAAAAAACAAAGTACATTCATACCCACTAAAAATGTTGTATCAAAGGCGGGAGACAAAATCTCAGCGAAAGACACAAATGAGTAAGGAAAAATATCCATAGGGTTCTTATCCAAAGCACGCACTTCAGTATTAAACATGAAGCTGATCTTGTAATTGTGACGGGTGGTTTTGTACTCCCCAAAACTATCGACTACAACAAACGACGAAAGACTGTAAACGTTGCCATCCACCAATAACTTATCAAACTTGTACATCAATGTCTTCTTGATGGAGGCATGGATTTTGGTACCCTATATAACATACAGCAAAATAAACTTAGAACTGGTGCAACATTAAACATCTCAGTTTTCAATATTTCAAGGAAATAGTGAACATACCTTAGAATCCATCAGAACCACCTCAAGTGACAGAGGAAGCTTGGAACTGGCGAAGCCTTGGCTATACCACATCCGAATGACCTTGACCATAATTCTCCACTTCTCCTTCCCAGAATGCAACTCAGACACATCATGGAATACAGCATTCATTGTCTCAGTAGACCAAGGTAAATATGTTTGCAGCTAATTGATGAGTGACTTTTCAATCCAGATTAAGCATTCTATTTATAGGAAGGAAAACTCAGACACCGTGAACAACCGAGAACACGGTAAAAGTATGGCAATTGGAGTAGATTCGGGCAAAAATCCCATATCAAAAGGTTCCCGTAAACGATAGAAGGCAAACCCAGGGACGAACAATTGGGAAAGTATTATCTGTAAAGGGTTCTGCGAATTGGATTATTTTGGAACTTGCAGACATAACATTGGTGAAACTGTGACACGTGGAAGATAGCTGAGGAATTGACACGTCGGATTTTGTCGTTCTAAACAACCTCTGCATTGTATCTAGTATAGATTATCATCCATTAAATGTGCACATGCACTACTCAGCCAATTATGGCATCAATCTCTCACTTTCACCTACCAATTATGCTTGCCGCCACCAAATATGTATGTTCTCTTGGCTCATTGCATCTACCTTTGCTCTTTGGCCATTCTATTTGTATTCACTTTTCACCCCTTAATAATTAAATAAATATACATAATTGGCACCTTCCTTAATCCTTAGTATGAAAACACTATTTTTAACTTTTTAACCGTTCTCTCCCATTTAGGTCTTCCTGTATTTATGACACCTTATTCTGCCAAATGTCGAATGGGGATTGATGCGAGCTGCTGTCTTGTGCCGAATATTAATATAATCAATTAATCATAGATACTACTATTAATATATGCTTCCAAATTAAATAATCTTAATATCTGGAACTTTCTAAGAGACTTCAAAATCAATGCATTGTTACTTGTAATAGCAAGGTACCACTCCCCTAGCACTATAAAATTCACATGTTATGTCATCAATATCACGCTATTTGAGATTTCTGAGAGTGATTTCTAAGTAAAACCCTGTATTAGCACATTCTCATAACATAATTAATCATTATTAGTACTTCTAATATCCATTTCCCTCGGTTCAAGCGACACATTTTACACAGCTCATTACCTTTTCTTCATTTTCTTAATTTTGGTAACAAAAAAGCTTATACATTTTTGAATTGTCAAAGTGTATATCTAGATTAAGTTCAACGTAACATAAACGAACTTTTATTTTAATCCATAAATAAAGTTTTGTTTACTTTTAATTTATATTAACTTTCATTTACACTGTGCCGACATATATTCAAACATAGCTGAAAAAAGAGCTCTAAATTGAATGGTAAGTGTTATCCTCTTCATTCAATTTTTGGATTAGGACAATTGTTGAAAAGATTTGTCTCTACTTTCTCACAATTTTTTTGTCCATTTCTTGGTGTCATTGCTTGTTTAAGATTATCCTCTTTTTGTTTCTTTTGTTTTAAATTAAAGGTCCTTCCTTCCTTTATCTTTTCCGTGTGACTAAACTAATCACAATGATTATATGCACAAACTGTCACAAGAAAATGCCAACAAAAATGGGGTAGCCCACCCAGCTTGGCTTACCTGAACCAGATTCTGTTTCCATAACCCCACCAATTCAACATGAAATGGGCATGCTTTGTTTGTCATTGCATGAATTTTCACTTGAATAAGTGCTTTAACTAGAAGGTAGTTAACTAAAGCACCTTGAAGTCTGTGTTGTACTACACTCTTATTAAAAAAATTGCCACTTTTTTCTTCTTGGTAGCACAAAAGAACCTTGGTTTCAGAGGTTGTTTTTTGTTGTTACTGTTCACAGCTGCCAAAGTTGCAATCTTTTAGCTGATCTAGAGTTTCAGATGGATAAATTTCAAATTGGTACTTCTGGATAGTGATTTTTCCTTGGCAAGTTGAGAACTTGAGATGACCAGCCTCAAAGATTGCTATGAAGGAGAGATGGGTTCTTCAGAGGTTTCAGGGAAAGTGGTGGTGGTTGCAGTTAAAGCTTCCAGAGATATTTCAAAGACAGCTTTGGTGTGGGCTTTGACTCATGTTGTTCAACCAGGGGATTGCATTAAGTTACTTGTTGTCATTCCAGCTACGTCCTCAGGTTTAATTGCTTACTTTCATTCATTATAATCTTTCAATTTATCTTCAATTGCTTATGCTAATGCTGCATTTATATAATTTCTTTACTCCATGTGTGTCATAGTATCAATGACTTTTACCATGTTTAGATCAGTTTCTTTTTTCTTAGAATTAATTCTAGAACTCAGAAAAGTTTTTTCACAGAATTGATTCTGGCTTTAAAATCAATTGTGGAAGGATTTCCAGACATGTACTCTGTAAAGCTCAGAAAAAAAAAAGCAAAGTAGAATTAAGAAGTGACTTATTGAAAATTTGGCACTACTAATACAATTAGGGAGGTTGAACATAACATTTTACAAAATTGAGCTGTGAGCCTTTGACTGTGTAATGTGAGCTTGATGAGATGACCTAGAGAGTGTTCCTTGAGATCTGAACAATCTGGAAATTATTGCAAAACTTCTTTTTCCTCAGAATTAATTCTGAAACTCAGAAGTTACACAGATAAGCTTCTTTTCAGAATTGGTTCTGACTTCAAAATCAATTGTGGAAGGATTTACAAACATGCACTTTGTTCTGCTCATAGTGTTCATGTTTGATTATAATTTGTGCATTTCCAGGCAGGAAGGTATGGAGTCTTTCAAGATATACTACTGATTGTGCCACTAGTCATTGGGCATCTCGTTTAGGAACTGCTTCAGATCAGAAAGAAGTTATCACAAATTCTTGTTCTCAATTAGTGCTTCAACTCCATGACTTCTACGATCCAGATAAGGTTGGAACATGATTATGTAATAACTTCACCATATATGCTTTTTTTATTTATGTTTGGAATTCAGCTATTCTAACCTGTTAAATACTTAAACAGATAAAGATCAGAGTGAAGATTCTTTCTGGCTCTTCATGCGGAGCAGTCGCTGCTGAGGCCAAGAGAGTTCAGTCAAGCTGGATTATATTGGACAGGTAATAAATATAACAAGTACTTTTGTATTTTCACATTGTATGTTAGAGGCTTTTTTCTTGTTTAAGGTTTCTGTTCGTTGAGTCTGTTGATATGCATTATGCAATGCCATTGGTAAAAGTTTGTTTCTGCTTAGAATTTGGTCAAGTTTCTTATGGACTGAAGAACTATGATTCATTCTTCCACAATTGCAGAAAAGTGAAGCATGAAAAGAAATACTGCATGGAGGAGCTGCATTGCAACATTGTTGTTATGAAGCGGTCTCACCCGAAGATTCTACGCTTGAATTTGAATAGTTTTCCAAAGATTGATCTCAACAGGGACTGTCCATTGTCTCTGGAGCCTAATTCATATACAAGAAACTTAAAAGAAAAATCTGAACATCGAGATAGAATTAAAGGTCCAGCTGTTACTCCTGCTAGCAGTCCAGAGTCAGGGTCACCGCCATTGACTGCTACTGATGTTGGAACATCGTCGATATCAAGCTCAGATCCTTGGACTTCCCCATTTTTCCACTCTGATAACTATGAAAGACGAATGAGAAGTTTTCCCTTTGTTCACGAGGGTCTGACAAACCTTGAGGTTGAATCCGACTCAGAGAGTGAAAAGCTAAGTTTATCATCAAAAAGTTCATACTTTCAGCCATGGATAGAAAATGTAATTTGTGCAGATGGTGAGTTACATGAGGAGAGTATACAAAGTTCAAGTGACAAGGCTTTGATTTCTACCTATGAAGCTTTGCTTCAGAGATTCACAACAAAATTGGATCAAGATCCCATTTTAGGAGCGCTTAATTGTAAAATTGATATGAACTTTAGCAAAAGTGTTAGAGAAGCAATTTCACTAGCCAAAAGTGCAGCTCCTGGATCACCCCCATTATGCTCTATTTGCCAGCACAAGGCGCCTGTATTTGGGAATCCTCCAAGGTGGTTTACATTTGCTGAGTTGCAACTTGCCACAAGTGGTTTTTCACAAGAAAACTTCTTGGCTGAAGGTGGTTTTGGTTCTGTACACCGCGGTGTCCTACCTGATGGACAGATCATTGCCGTCAAGCAGTATAAATTAGCAAGTACTCAAGGAGATAAAGAGTTTTGCTCAGAAGTTGAGGTCTTGAGCTGTGCACAGCATCGTAATGTTGTGATGCTAATTGGGTTTTGTGTGGAGGATGGAAGAAGATTGCTAGTTTATGAATATCTCTGCAATGGATCTCTGGATTCCCATCTCTATGGTAAATTCCTTTGAATCCGAAGTATTTTATGCTACATTAATAACCTGTACCGGTGATTGCTATATGCTGTTCTTCCTATTCACTTCTGACTTTATTCTTCATTAGATCATAAGCTTTTTGCATCTCCATACTAATAACTTAGGGTGAAATCATCTGAAAAAAGTTAATTAGCATTATATTCTCTAATGAAAGTTCATCTATCCAATGATCTTAATTCAACCTTGGCCATGGGATTCATCATAATCTCAATAAAATGTCTTTTAATTGGCAGTTCTTCTGTGAATGTGAATTAATCCAATAACTCTTGAAGTACTGATGTCAACGAAGCTTGTAGCCCTTATCCCTACATACATAAATACATACGTATACACATATATACATTTATGTATGTCTATACGTATTTATGCATTGCAAATGACATATGTAGTCATCTTTCACGGTTTCACCATTATAAAGAAGATTTTTAAGGGATCATGGTGTTTGCAGGACGAATGCCGAATGTACTGAAATGGTCTGCAAGGCAAAAAATTGCAGTTGGAGCGGCTCGTGGTTTGAGATACCTTCATGAAGAATGTAGAGTGGGTTGCATTGTGCATCGTGATTTGCGGCCTAATAATATCCTCCTCACTCATGATTTCGAAGCATTAGTACGTCTTATTCTTCAATTACAAAATTTGCTTGTGTTTATATTATTGGCTTCATATTCTTTTTACAGCAATCACTGACTATTGTTGTAATAAACTGTTTATCTATGAAGCCAAATGTCCACAATGATGCTTTCTAAAATATTATGTCTCAACTAGCTTTGACTGATTGATTTTAGGTGGGAGATTTTGGACTTGCTAGGTGGCAGCCAGATGGAGATATAGGTGTAGAAACAAGGGTGATAGGAACATTTGGGTACTACCAGATGAAAGTCAAATTATTTTTCATCTCTTGTTTCCCCCTTTATTTTCTTTTGATTAGTTGGAAAAGTGATGGTGGAACTGTTACTATTCTGTAGGTATTTGGCACCAGAATATGCTCAAAGTGGTCAAATTACTGAAAAAGCTGATGTGTACTCATTTGGGATAGTGCTGCTGGAGCTTGTGACCGGACGAAAAGCCGTGGATATTAACCGGCCCAGGGGCCAGCAATGCCTCAGTGAATGGGTATGGTTTATGCAACTCATGAGTTTAATTTGTAGCCAATTTGTTACTTATTTCAGTATTTAATGTGGATTGAAACATTGAATTTTATAATGTAGTTTTCATCTCTTTGCCAATAACAGAGTAATTACCTTTGCATTTTCTTTCAAAACAAGCACCTATCATTACTGCTTCGTCATCATCATCATCATAGTTTGTTCAAATATTTGGATAGGCGCGCCCGTTGCTTGAAGAACATGCCATTCATAAACTATTAGATCCGAGCATAAAGAACTGCTATGTTGATCAAGAGGCTTATCGCATGCTGCAATGCTCCTCTTTGTGCATCCGACGAGATCCACATATAAGGCCCCGAATGTCTCAGGTTGGGAAATTAATTCACATGTTATTGTTAGGTTAGACAATATAAAATCGTTCATGTGTCAAAATGATTAATCAAGTGTTTACTATAGAGTAACAAAAATTGGAGCAACACATCTGAACATGTTTTATGGCCTCACTGTTCTTTCAAAGCATTGGTATTTAGTGGTTCGTTCATCTCTCATTTTTTTCTACTTTATCAAAATAGGTGCTCAAGATGCTGGAAGGTGACATTCTCATGTGATTGCTTATCATATTTCCATCTCCTCAGTGAATTCAGGAATACATAGCATTATGTCTTGTGGGGAATTGCATGTTGGAGATTCTTCTTTTTCATCTGTGGAGACTGCAGAAGTTTAAAGCTTAATGGCTTGAAGTTTTCACTTGTAGATTTTTGGATAAGTGTTGTAAATATTATCTTTTTGAGGAGGGAGAAAGGTGGATAATATAACGAAATCCGAACTCATTAATGTTTATTAGTTGATTTAGTTCATTGTACAGAGAAAGATTCCAGTTTTGGTTTCCTTGCTTAGTGTAATGAAAATTCCATGAAAGATGTATGTTCTTGTTTGCTTGAAATTGAAATTAACTTTGATTCAAATGAATTATTTGGGACTTGAATCAAATACTCTATAAAGGGCAAGTTGATAGATTTCCTGTGCTTTAATAAATAATTAGAAGTAGTTAAAATACTCGGATCAGTAATTGTCTCTGACCAAATTGAGTCAATGGGTTAATGGTTAAACCAATTAGGCCTGTAGGATTATTTGAAGACAATGAGTAAAGTCATACCATCCAATATTACAATAACTAAAAACTATTTTTTTGGGTTGTATACCTTTACCTTATGATATATTTTTTTTGTACATCGGAAAGGTAAATTGCACCCGTTAGGGATTGATCATTTGACCTCCCCCACCCAACATACATGTCTCGTAGCTCTTACCACTTGAACTATAATTCGAGGACCCTTATTTAATCTCATTCTAAGACTAATAGGATTATTTATAAAAAATAAATTAAAAAATATGAAATTTCTAACTTATTTAGCTTAAATCTTATACTTCTTTCCATTTGTAACAAAAAAAAGTCTTATACTTCTAACTAGGATGTGATTAAATAATCTTATAGCTTAAGTTAGACAATCCATTTTTTCCCAACAATTTATAATGATGTCTAGTTCAAAAAATAATAATAATGATGTCAACACTTTTTTTTTGGTCAATGATGTCAACACTTTTTAAACCCTCAAATCACGGGCCATCTGGGCCTATAGGTAATTGGATCACTTCTAACCTATTCTAACTCGGTAACTCCTACATGGATCGACCATTATTCCGTTATCACAAAAGCCCAAAAAAATCAATTAAAGGTATCCCACTACAAATTAAGTTTATTAGTTTCTTGGCTGAGCTCTACATTTTCTCTATGCAATTCTGTTCTTATGATGGGATTTTGTAGCACTTATATGTCTTTATTGCTATTGTTCTGTCTTTAAGTGCAAACTCTTATTAATTTTCACCTAAACATTTGATGATTTTGTTGTACTCCATACATTTGAGTTGTGATCTTGGTAGCGAAGTAATAAGAGTTCAAAAGTTATCACCTACCAATGTTAACTAGATTTTAAATTTGCATGTGATCTTGGTAGGGACAAGTCATGGTTGAATTTCATCTAAATCCTTTGAGGGAGGGAAGTTGGATAACATAGTGATAATTGATGTAATTTGGGTCATTGATTTTATCATTTATTTAGTGTTTTATTTTGTAATTAGGGTATTGTTTCTAGTATTATTTTTTTGTTATCAGAGGAAAATATTGTTTCTAGTATTTAACTACTACACTCGTTTCACAAAGATTATTGTTTTAGTTTCTCTTCATTTTTTTCTAAATGTTTATTATTATTTTTAAATCAAGATTTTTTTTTTCTAATGTTGGCTCTAGCTTAGATTAAGAATAATAATTAGATTGTTTGACTTTATTGGGTCTACAAATTAGGCCTTCAGGCTCAGGCCAAATGTTTAGATGCATTCGACCATTAACTAATTGATATACATTTAAAAAGAGAATATGTGAATTGAAGTTGGACGAGTGCTCCAATCAAAACAGAATCAAGTGGTGCCATTTGGGTAAATTTCAATTGATTTCAAAAAAAAAATCTTGCAACAAAAGCCAGTCCTAATTTCTTAAGCAGATTTACCTGTGAAATTTCTCATCCTATGAATTTTTATATAGATTTACCTATGTTTTTTTAGGAATTTCGCCAACAAATTTATATACAAATATTTATTGAGGATTTACAAGCCAATTTTTCCATTTTACCTATGATATTTTTTTTCTTTTTTGCCAGCAAAAAGTCCCTGCATGTTTACCTAATTTTTTCCTTTCAAATCTACCTACAAATTCTTTCCTAGGGATTTAATTAGGATTTTTAATTTTTCTGGTAAATTTACATATGGATTTTTTTATATGTAGATTTACATACAAATTTTCTACAATTCTTCACATGATTTTTTTAGCTGTACCGATGAATTTTCTTGCTGATATACCTGCAAATATTTTCTAAATAGATTTACCTACAAATAAATTATTCACCAAAGATCAATTTCCTACCAATTTTTAGTAATTCTCTGTAGGAAATTACGAAAAAAATAGCAATGAAATATACTCGCCTTCATAATTTCCTTCTTCATATTTGAATTAAAGAGAATACAATGTCATTGTCTTTCCAACAGTTCTTATTTCTTAAGCCCAATGAGAGTGTTTTTCCACACAAGAAACCCAACTTGTTGTGGTTCTTAAATTTAATATATAAAAGAATAAAAAACAATTCAATAGCTCTTCCATACCCAAACAGCAAAGTTGGTGCCAGAAAATGATATTTCGTGACAATGTCCAAAGAGTATATCACAAGGCCTATTGATTCATTCGAAATGGAATCTAATAGAGTTTTTTTTTTTAAATCACAAACGTGAAACAAAACTTCTTATAATTGAAGTTAAGCCTAACTCTATAAAATTAATTTACGGATAAATGTTGCTCTATCATTTATAAGAACTATGTTAGATATATCTTTAATCAATATAAAACTTCTCAATACACTGACAGAACATATGGAGTAGAAAATTTGTAGAATAAACTTCTACTGCTGACTTGTATTTTAGCGGTGTTTAATAACCAATTCTAGGAATTTGACATGGATACCATCTTAGAAATTCCGATAGATCTAATTTTACTAATAAACAAAAAAATTTAGGGTAGAGTTGGACATATTTGTACTTTTAAACAGACTAAACTTAATTCAAATTCTAAAAAAAATTATAGGTTGACAACGTACAACTGGATCTACATATTTTCTATAAACAGAAAATTCTTTAAACAACTGTACATGTGAGGTTCGTGGGAAGTGGTTACATCATCTAAAATTGAATTGCTTATGTGATATTAGTTTCTTTTAAGGCTTAAAGGGTCAATTGGCCCCTGAAATTGTAAAGGGAATCAGTTTTGGTCCCTGTAAAATTTTCGCATCAAATTGGGTCCTTTTAATTTATTTTTTAATCTAATTAAGGACAAAGTAGGTCAGCCGATGATGTGTCTTAATTTTTTCACTCTCTCCTTTTCCATGTGGCTTTTTTATTTTTTTTAAATCTGAATAATGCCACATGTTATGATTAATTGAAAATTATTATCAATTCCTAATTAAATCATCCCAGCTCCAATTAAGCCTTAACTAACTCATCTCAGCCCTAATTAAGCTCCAAACCCCACCTGCAAATACCACCAAACCCAGAATCAAACCAAAAGAACCCAAAATCAAACCAAGAGAACCCAGACGTTCCACACCTCATAAATCTGGATCGAACCCAGATTCTGTTTGCGGCGAAGGATTGAAGAAGGGTAACGAAACTATGAGACAAAGACTCTACACTTGAACCCATCTTACTTGGGTTCATATCTCTCATACTTAACATCATAGCTTGACTAATGTTTATTCCATTTGCCAAAGTTTAAGGACATGAGGCGACCCATAGTTAACAATCTGCTTAAATCTTGGAGAGTTAAGCTCTTATATGTTTGTCTTGCTTCTACAAAATCATTTACAACTACCTTCTGCACTTCTGATCCAATAGAGTGGGGAAGTTGTCGTACAGTAGCTAAATACCACCTCAAAGCTTCTAAAGCTTCCACCAACATCATCTTCAACACATCATAATCAAAAAAAAAACCCAACCCAAATTTGCAAAGAAAAACTCAAATCTTCAAACAACACTGTCACACCACCCCCAACCCCACCCACACAAAGCCACCACCCCCAATCACCAACAATCCCCATAGAACCCCAAAACCCTATCTCAGATCTCCATGGTTGCGACGACGATGAAGCTTTTCCCTAGAGATAGAAAGCGAACACAGTAAGAGAGAGAAGGAGAAAGAGAAGAGGAGAAGAGTTTGGAACAATGGAATCGAAACCCAAAATCAATAATCTTGCTCCAGGCTGAGGTCGAGGCAGAGGCCAGCCGTGGTGGTGGAGATCAGAGGAGGAGGCGTTGATGTCGAGGTAGAAGCTAGCGGCGGTGGTGGCGAGATTACTCTCCTTCCCTTCTTCCTTCTCTTCTGCGTTCTTCTTCCGTCTCTTGCAGCTTTTTCCCCTTCCAGATTAGGTTAGTTAGGTTTAGTTTTAAGATTTAATTAGAATAAGTTTTATTTTTATTGAAATGAGATGGAATTAAAAATAAATGAATAACATTAGTTTCTAATTAAAGAAAAAGATAAAAGCCACATAAATTAAGTTTTGGAATTTTTCAATTAAAAAAAAAATAAAATGCCACGTGGAAAAGCTGAGTAGGCTACACTTCAGCATCAAACACACTTTGTCCTTAATTGAATTAAATTTTTTTTATTAGGGACCCAATTTGATGCGAAAAATTTTCAGGCCCTGGAATTGATTTCCTTTACAATTTCAGGGGCCTTCTGATGTATTAAGCCTTCTTTTAATCAATCCATGAGTCCATGACTTTCCTTTTCTTTTAATCTACCCGGCACACCAAATAGTGAGCCACAAATTTTGTAAGAGATATTGATTTTGATATGGAATGCTTGAAACACGTGAGATTCTTCGGTAAACAAATAAACTAGCTTTGTGATTTCACTAGTCAATTCTTTTCATCTTTAATTTCTTTTTAGACTGCATCGATCATGATTGATTAGCAGATAGATTGTCAATTTAACCTGAGCTGTAAATAGTTAAGGTTGGAATATGATAATGAAATGCAGGGACTTGTTATTACGTGTGGGCTGGGCTTACTGTAACCACAAGATGTGATGTGATAAGTAATTTCTCATCTCATTCATTACTCATGAAATTTGAGATTTGATTATGGCTCATAGAAAATGAAATATATTATGTGATCAACTGTTTACCATTTGATGCAAACACTTACATTTATATGATTTGTCACCGTTATCAACGGTGCATATCTAGTCTAAAAAAACTTCCATTATACCTCAATCTATCATCATTTGAGTATTTGTTTATTTTATCTTATGATCAATAAGTTGTCCCTTTTTTATTGTTACATTTTTTAAATCCAATTGCTAAAACAGGGGAAACTTCCTTTCTTTATAAAATTCTTTTATGTTAATTTCATGTTACTTCACTGACATGTGACTTTGTGTTATAAAATTCAACTTCATGTTTATTTTATTATTTTTGGTTAATTCACTTAATTGTAACCGTAATTCAGTACCCAAGTTTAACATATGCGAAGAAAAGAAAATAGAGATTCTGTTCATTTAAAATATTAATTAATAGGTATCTTGAGACAGTTACCCACGACCTCTTGGCTATTGTCTCATTTGAGACAGTTTCAAAACAGTCTCAAATACAACCAATTAAGGCATGACACGTGTTAATTCTATTTTATTATTTTTTATTTTTAATAGTAACTAGATATTCAATCTTTTAACAACATCATTTTACTAAACTAAATTTTAGTCCCAATTAATCTATACTATTATACTTTCTTCTCAAGATATCATAAATTATGATTTAACTCATAATATTTATCAAATTATATTTTAAATCTTTAGCAATCAATATTTTATGTGGTATTTCAAAAACTATCACAAATCTTGACTTTGTAACCGTTAGTTCAAAAAAAAAAACTTAACAACCGTAAAAAACAATTCAACCACGTTAAAAAAAAAAGAAACTTCATCCTTAACATCATCTCTGCTAGTTTACCGCCGCCTCTCGCCACCGCCGCTCGCTGCAGACCGCCGCCAGTGACGCTAGCCTTTCGCCTACAAACCCTCTTTTCACGGTCGAAATTATAATTTATTACATCTTGAGAAAAAGTATAATAATGAGAATTAGTTGGGACTAAAATTTAGTTTAGTAAAATGTTGGGGTTCAAAGATTGAATATCTTGTGACTATTAAAAATAAAAAATAAAAAATAGAAATAACATGTGTCATGCTTTTATTTGTTGATTTGAGACTGTTTTGAAACTGTCTCATTTGAGACAATACCAAAAAATTACCCTTGAAATAAACTATGATTCAATGTGAATCAAGGTGATTAAATAAATAATATTTTCTCACTGATAATTAGCGATATATCAACTCACTATAAACTATTGAAATGATTGCAATATTGTGTGAGCAGCACAGGAATATTGGACTGTCGAATAATACACAGGTTTCCTCATCTGTACAATCATTATTACTTAATTTCCCTTGTTGATTTTGACTTAGAGAAAGCGATTACCAGTGAGAATAACTCTTTGCAAAATCAGAAAGCCACTTAATTGATTAGAAGAACGATGATGCATTAGAAAATTGCATGATTTTCGATATTAAAAACATAAAATAATATACTTATTGCAATCCTTCTTCTCCACCAAGAGGTGCCTATGTTATGTAGGGCTACCACCATCTTATGTAGCTGTTGGCTTGTTGCTAATTCCATGACATTGAAATACTTTCGGAACAAAGTGCTTGTACATTGGACATTCAGTAAAAATAACTTCATTCCTGATAATGGATTTTAGTGATGCAAGCTGTGTTTTCAACTTAATTAGCTAGTGTCACAGTGTTACTTTTAAATTTTTTGTTAGTTCTAGGAGGGAGGATCTTAGTTTTTCAACTACTATAGTTAATGTTTAATGTGAGATTGCTAATACATATCTTTTCATTCAGGTTTGAACATCTAAAATGTATAATTCTACAAGATTGAACATCTACATGGTGACTTATAATACGAGAAGTCTCCAATAAACAAATAATATCATATTAGAATTTAAGTAAAGTCTAAATCTACTCTAAAGCAACTTAGAGGCAATGACTCTACATTTTTAGTTAACATGAGATTTCTAATTATAGTTGTAGTTAATTATATTTTTTATTCCCTTAAGCAAAATTTATGGTTTGATTTTTGTGTAAAAAATATATATACACATAAAAAGCTAGTCTCATATGATAGAAAAGCATAAGACTATTTAATAATGGGGTGTCTAAATGACCTAAGAAAAATTTGGGTTAGATAACTTATCATCCAATCATATTGGAGATAAGTGAGTTGAAATTTCTATATTGTATTTATTAATTTTTTTCCAACTCATTTATCTCCAATATAATGTGATTAGATGATGAGTTATTTAATCCAAACTTCTTCATGCGTCATTTAAAAAATCCATTTAATAATGACTTATCATAGTTTACATCCTTGATTGATTCTGACCTGTGAGCAAACCCACCCTGTTCGTTACCATTTTTTTTACATCATATGATTTTGAGAGTAGTGCTTACCCTGTTACCCAAAGACTATTTATCAGAGTGTGCTGTGACTTATATATGACCTAGAGTATAGAGCCCAATTTGGTAAGATGGGGAAGAGTGAATTATCCTAAGGAGAATATATAATGCTATTATGGAATTGGATAGTGCCATAATGGCATATTACAAAACTTAGATGGTGATATATTATAATGAGTAGGGTTTGATTCGTGCATCTTCAAATCCCACCTCATCCCCCAACCCTTAACCTCTTACCCCCCCCCCCCCCCCAAAACAACATAAGCTAGAGATTTGCGGTCAGTATTGTACTTCAAATCAAATCTGTTTATATTATTATATTAAATCTAAGTTGTAAGGTGTGACATTTCCATCTTATTTTTTACTATAATCCAATTTCTCCACATCAACCATTTTGATTCGTTTTAGCATGAAATGTTAAGGTTGGTTAAGACACTAACGCTAATTTGTATTAATTAGTAGCGGCTGACATAAAATGTTAAAATTCAAATTTATTTCACTTATATATTGGTAGTGTTAACTCAACTGATGCTAATTAGCATCTTCTACTGACCATAAGCATTAGTTGGATAGACAATAAAATTATTTTGAATGAATTAGGCACATTTATTCAACTCATGTTTTAACTATATATTGACGCGGCTTATAAATAAAAAAGAAACTATTGACGCTAAAATTTGATGAATACTATGTTCGTATTTTAGCGTGAACTTAACCAACATTAATACGTTGGCTTAAAGATACTTGAAGTTTGTAGAGTCACCAAAATAATTAAACATTGTAATTCTACAAGATTCCTTTATATGATAATGCCAAATTAGTCTGAGTTAGATGACAAACCGGTGGATCCTCTGCCACTGAAATCAAAAGACTAAACAATCTCCATCTTGTCTACCGTTCAAATTATTTAATTGTATTATAAAATTCATGATCTGAACTGATTTTTCTTAACAGCTTGGCCTAATTATCATAGCAGTATTAAAATAATTGACTATGTAAGTAGGAAATACACTCTCTAGGTGGATGAGATAATAATATCCAATATTTCTCTTCTGATAAGCAACTTTATTTCCCCATCTAAAAGGGAACATCCTCATCTCTTCTTTATTGAATCTCGCATTCTCATTATATTAGTTGATTGTTCCTACCTTTTTCCTGCTATTTATGGACTAAATTTTAAACTTTAAGTAGATTCTGAAGGGCAGTGACAGCTAAATTGTTTGGTTTGATAATTCTGTCTTTTGGAAAAGAAAATTTAATAAGTAAACTATAACAAGAAATAAGAAGTTAATAGAATGATGAATAAAGATGAGAATGGTTATTGTAACCCTTCTAAAGAAGTTCACTACTCCGACTGTGATGTTCTCATATCACATGAGAAGATCATGTGAAAATTTGTGTCCATTATTCTCTTCATAAATGATTATAGAAATTTATTTATTTAATACATATAAAAATGAATAATTATTTTAAACAATCTACATGATAAGATGATGTGAATCTTCAGCATGAAAGAATAGTACGAATCTTGTTATGGATAAATTCCATCCACGCATACCTCAGAAACTCACGCAAATAGCTCGACCATCATCTAAGGTGAACTTCATAGCTTGAGACTATTGTTTTGGTCAGTTTCCATCCAGATATACCTTAAATACCAACACACATAGCTCGGTCATCACCTGAGGTAAAGGTAAGAGTTAGAAGGCTACTGTTCTGGTTAGTTTCCGTCTAGGAATTCCTTGGACACCACATAGCTCAGCCATTACTCAAGGCGAAGGTCAGAGCTAGAGGGCTAAGGTATATTGTCCATCTCATGATTTTACGACTTGGCCGACTATAAAATATCTCAGTCGAAATTACGATAAGATTCTCAACTCCACACTCGACCTATACCAAACAACAATCATCTCATGTTGTGTAGTTCAAGTTACCCCATCCTATGAGCCTACAAGCAAAGGACTGACGACTTATTAGTTGTGACAAGTGAAGTGAAGCGCTCTCAACAAAGCCTATGGCCACACCACCTTTGAGTATTAGCAACACTAGAGTGAGTGTTTGGATTTTGTCCAATCAACACATAAAAATATATAAAAGAGTATTAGCAATACTCGCTCTAACACCCTCTTTTCAATATTCTTTTATTTTTTATTGAAATTTATGCAGCATGAGGTATCACATAAATTTAAACTAATAAATAAGAGTGTTGTTAGCGTTTTTGAAAAGTATATAAGCAGGTTTCTAAATGACATATTACTGTTCAAACTAAATTTTCCTTTATAGTTCTAGTCCTAGAGGACATAAATGCTCAAATTAAGATAAGGTTTATACATCTTATATTTTCCCTTTTTAATAAAGAGGAAAATAAATATATATTTGCAAAGTATTCAATAAACAATCAGCTTAATGTCCATCCAATTAACTTCTGTTGGTGTGCATCCACTTTCATTAACCCCACATCTTACTCCATCATAATATATACCACCAAACAAATTCATTTTTTCTGCCATCATCTTTCTTTCTCTTACTCTCTACCAATCTCTTTCTCAGACACATACACAGTTTAGTGTTGAGGAGTGTGTGTCAGCTGAGAAAATCTTGTTCAAGTGAAAATGGGCAGGAAGTGCTCACATTGTGGAAACATTGGTCACAATTCTAGGACCTGCACATTTTCCAGAGGCGTTGGACTTCGCCTCTTTGGCGTGCAACTAGATATTTCTTCTTCATCACCTTCTCATCATTTTACCATCAAGAAAAGCGTTAGCATGGACTCCTTTCCCTCACCATCCTCTCCATCTTCCTCGTTTTCTTCATCAAGAATAGCCATTTTTGATGATAGAACCTCTATTGGCTATCTATCAGATGGTCTTATAGGTCGACCCCAAGACAGGAAAAAAGGTATATATTGATTGATCACAATGAGTTTTAACCTTTATCCATACATATACTTGTTTCTTCATCACAACAAAATAATATGCATAATATAATTAATGATTCCTTCTACTCTTTTCTCCTACACCTCTAATAGTATGATTGAATCAATTTCTCTTTTCTCATAATCAATTCTGTTACTCAGAAGCTACTTCTCTCTTGAATTGGTTCTGTCTTTAGAATCATTTAATCAACTGTCAGGTTTATGAGTTTATCTATGTTTCAAATAATCTACTATATAACAATTTATAATTTATTTTTGTTATGTTTTATGTATGCAAAATCAGGAGTTCCCTGGACAGAGGAGGAGCACAGAATATTCCTTGTTGGACTTGAGAAGCTGGGAAAAGGTGACTGGAGAGGAATCTCTAAAAACTTTGTGACTACAAGAACCCCAACACAAGTGGCCAGCCATGCTCAGAAGTACTTTCTTCGATTGGCAACTATAGCTAACAAGAAGCGACGTTCAAGCCTCTTTGACTTGGTATATATAGATAACAGTTAATGATACATGTTTGGAAATCCTTCTGTAATTGATTCTAAAGTCCGAATCAATTCTATACTAACATGCTATGATTATAATTAAGTACACTGAAATGGTACTTTTCTCTATACTAAGAATGTAACTATTTTTTATTTCTTAGCTAATTGTCATTGAATATTATGGCAGGTTGATAGCAGCAACACCAAGATAGAAGGTTATCAGAAGGATAAGGGGTCTAAATGTGAAGTTGGGAATGATGCCACTTTGTCATTGATAACTAATTACTTTCAACAAGAAAAAACCAAATCAGATAAGCAAGAAACTTGTGATGATGATCACACATCTGAAATTGAACCATCTGGTGCAGAACATGAAGCTGTGCCTATCTGGCTACATTCTTCAAATGTGGCAGTACAGAGTTCCCAAAATGCAACAGCACCTGACCTGGAGCTTACTCTTGCAGCACCTAAGGTTATGATGCTGGAACAAAATGAATCATCCCCTGCAGCTCAATTCCTGCTTGGACCAATTACCGTGACTTAAACTGTTAAATTTTATAAATGTTCTTAATTAAATAACAATTTATCCTTTTTTGTTGTTGTCATGTGTACAATCATGCAGAAGAACATCTCATAAAAGAAACAGGTTTTTCTTCGCACTAGATATATATTAGTCGTTGATTAGTCCCTAGTCGCAAGAATGAGATCCCTTGAAGATATCATATGCAAATATAATACACCGTCATACAAGTAACAAGAGTGTTGACTAAATAATGTTTTAATCTCGTCTTGCAAATAAAATCTTCTTGTCAATTAAAAATGATAAGCAGTTACAAGTTTACATAATAATTTTTGTAATGAACATGTCAACATTTTATCAGTGGGAAAAAGAATTAAACACAGTTTGAAAGCATGAGATTTCAACCTGGTATTCTAGGTGTGATCCTCTTAAGTGAAATTTAACATAAGAAGATGCATTCCCTGATATTCATTGGACTAGGTTAGAAAAACATTTTAGGAGAGTGCTAAATGGCACCAATAAAACAATGCAAGAAACACATTTTACGACATATTTATGCTTAGAGAAAAAAAACAGAATCTAAATTGGAGATGAAAATTCATTTCGTATCTTTTATCATTTCCCAACATTTTAAATTCTTTTGAAAGTAACCTTATAAAATGGTTTTTGGCTACCATGAACTACAGAAAATTTGGTTTATAAATTAAAATGACTACCTTACAAATTAATATTACGACATAAATAGCATATTTTAAATAACATATACCTTTTATATGTCCACACCAATAAAGTTTCATTCAGAATGGAGTGGAAAGAAGAGAGAGAAATGAAGAATTTTTATAGATGATAAAATTGAAAGAGAAGAGGGAGACAAACAAAAATTAAAGGTGAAAATGAAGTTACAATGCAAATGAATTATAGCTCTATCCACACCACAAAGATACCTGCCCATGCTGAATATCATGTTCTGTTGAAAATCTTCAACTGAATTTCATTGATTGAAAAGGTGAAGATTACAATGAGTGATCTCAGTATTTATAGAGAATACAAGGCTTGCTAAGCAAGCTACCAACTCTAACAGAATCAGTTATGTGACAGCTGTAATGACAGCTCACATGACAGCTGTATTGAC
Source organism: Lotus japonicus (assembly GCF_012489685.1). Lineage (NCBI taxonomy): Eukaryota > Viridiplantae > Streptophyta > Magnoliopsida > Fabales > Fabaceae > Lotus > Lotus japonicus. Next base: position 81,454,880 of record NC_080044.1, on the reverse strand, counting down.
AGCTCATTCTAACAGAATGTAACTAACTCAAATATTAACTATACTACTAACAGTAACTAACTTCTTAATCAGAGTAATGTGTACTCTACTCTAATAGGCCCCCTCAAACTCAAGGTGGGGGAGAAAGTGATTTCTCAATCACATTGAGTTTGCCACGAAGAGTTTCAAAACGAAGTGGTGATAGAGCCTTGGTAAACAAATCTGCCAGCTGATCAACAGAAGGAATGTGATGCACAAAAAGAGACTTGTTGAGAACTTTTTCCCTCACAAAGAAGATGTCAAGCTCCATATGTTTAGTGCGAGTGTGAAGAACTGGGTTATGAGTCAAAGCCACTGCACCCATGTTATCACAAAACACCCTAGGAGGAGAAAAAGGAATCTGCAACTCCTGCAAAAGAGACTGAACCCACAACAGTTCAGCAGAGGTATTAGCTAGGCTCCTGTATTCGGCTTCAGTACTCGATCTAGCCACCAGGGTTTGCTTCTTTGAGCTCCAAGAGACAAGGTTGGGACCAAAAAAGACACAAGAGCCTGAGGTGGATCTCCTGTCATCAGGATCTGATCCCCAATCTGCATCACAAAAGGCCACAAGAGGGACTGGAGTGTGCAAACTACAAGGCTTGAGGTGCAGGCCATGAAAGAGAGTACCCTTAAGGTATCTTAGGATCCTTTTAACAGCCTTCCAATGCTCTTCTAGAGGCTGACTTAGAAACTGACAGACTTTGTTAACTGCAAAGCTAATCTCAGGTCTTGTTAAAGTTGCATATTGGAGAGCACCAACTATTGATCTATAGAGAGTTGGGTCAGCAAAGTAATCTGCTCCATATTTGCTGAGTTTTGCTCCACTAACCATGGGAGTAGAGATCCCCTTGGCCTCTCCCATTTCTGCCCTTTCAAGAAGGTCAGTTATATATTTAGTTTGTGTCAAAAGCAAGGACCTGTCCTGAAGATGATGCACTTGAACACCAAGAAAGTAGTCAAGTTGGCCTAATTGCTTCAAGGAAAATTCAGAGTTGAGGTTCTGCACTACTTTCTGAACCAGAGGCAAGGAATTGCCTGTAATGATAATATCATCTACATAGACTAGTATGTAGATGCAGCAAGTTGGAGTGTAGAAAGTGAAGAGAGATGGATCACATCTACTTGGTTTAAAACCATACTTCACAAGGGCTGACTTCAATCTGTCAAACCAAGCTCTTGGGGCCTGTTTAAGGCCATAAAGAGCTTTGTTAAGTCTGCAAACAAGAGATTTGTCTTCATGCTGAAATCCACTTGGTTGCTGCATGTATACCTCCTCTTGAAGAGCTCCATTTAAAAAGGCATTATTCACATCAAGTTGATGAATATGCCACCTCTTAGTAATGGCAAGGGAAAGAATGAGCCTAATAGTTATAGGCTTCACCACAGGGGAAAAGGTTTCTGAATAATCAAACCCCTTGACTTGATGGTAACCTTTGGCCACAAGTCTGGCCTTATACCTATTGATGGTGCCATCTGCATTTTCCTTCACCCTAAAAACCCATTTACAACCAATTGGCTTCCTATCCTTGGGAAGTGGAACCAATGTCCATGTATTGTTAGCAAGCAATGCATCATATTCAGCCTTCATTGCAGCTAACCACTTAGGATCTTTGAGAGCTTGCTTGGTGGTAGCTGGCTCAGCTTGAGTGAGCAGTAAAGTTGGAAATAATCTGGGCATGACTATGCCAGATTTTGCTCTTGTCTGCATAGGGTGAGTATTTCCCACTGGCTGAGGAATAGGAGCAGAAGAGGAAGAACCAGTCGAAGCTACTTCAGCTACTTCAGTGGCAGTAGCTGCTGGTGTAGGTGGAGATTGTTGCTGAACAGAAGCTTCACCCTGAGAAAAATTCCCAGAAGAAGAGGCTGCAACTGAGTCTTGACCTTGAAAAGGCTGCTGTTGCTGAACAGGAACTTGAGGAGCTAAAACAGGAATTTCTGAAGGGATTCCTTGTGCAGATGAATCAGACCCAGCAGAGAAAAACATGGTAGGATAGGGAAATTTAACTTCATCAAAAATAACATCCCTTGACACAAAAATCCTACCATCACCATCCATGCATTTGTACCCTTGATGAGATGATGAGTAACCAACAAACACACACTCCTTGGACCTGAGTGACAGCTTAGAGTGTGTATAAGGCCTCAAGTGAGGATAACAAGCACAACCAAACACCCTAAGTATCTTGTAATCAGGAAGAGTCTTGAACAACTTGAAATAAGGAGTCTCATTGGCCAAAACAGCAGTAGGAAGACGATTAATAAGAAAAACTGCAGCCAGGAATGCATGATCCCAGTATTGAGAAGGCATTTTAGCAAATGCAAGTAATGAAAGGCCAGTTTCTATGATATGGCGATGCTTCCTTTCAACACTACCATTTTGATGGTGTGTGTAGGGGCATGTCAATCGATGCACTATGCCAAGCTTAGCAAAATGAGATTGTAAAGGTTTAAATTCAGTGCCATTATCTGTTTGGACAGCCTTTATTTTCAGATTAAACCTTAACTCTACCATAGCTTGGAACTTAAGAAAAACAGAGGAAGTTTCAGATTTGTGCCTAAGTGGATAAATCCATGTGAAACGAGAGTAAGCATCAACACAAGTCAAAAAATAAGAGTAACCACAAGAAGACTCAATGGAGGAAGGACCCCATAAGTCAGCAAAAACAAGCTCTAAAGGTTTAGCATAAACAGTAGTAGAAGAGGAAGAGGGTAACTTGTGAGACTTTGCTACACAACAAGCTGAACATTTAGAAAATTTTGCTTTATTAGACAATGATATATTACATTTGGACAAAGCAGAATGTAAAGCCTCATGATGAGGATGACCTAGCCTACAATGCCACAAGTCATAGGCAGTAGGATCTACATTATTAACAGAAGACACAAGAGAAAATGAACTAGCACTAGGTACACTTGAAGATGAGCTAGCACTTGGTACATTGGACAAAGGAACTGAAGCAGAAAAGACAGATGGAGCAGCTACTGGTGAAACAGATGTAGATGAAACAGATGAAGCTGGAGGAAGGGTTGGACCATGCATCCCTTCAAAATTGTATAAACCATCAGGACCAACAGTTCCTTTGAGCAAAACCCTAGAAGTTTCCTGACATTTGACAACACAATAGGATGAGTGAAACTCAAAAAAGACATGATTATCACGAGCAAACTTGCTTACACTAACTAAGTTCTTGGTGATGTTAGGAACTAGAAGCAGATTATTCATAGTGAGTGTAGTGTGTTTATGATAAGGAGATGGAAAAGAGGCATGTCCAACAGAAATAATAGGCAAACCTTGTCCATTTCCCATGTAGATATGATCATTACCATTTAGGGAAACACTGTCAGAAACAACTGAGGCATCATTGGTAACATGATGTGTAGCTCCAGAATCTGGAAACCATGAGCTAAGATTTGCTGCAGCATGAGTGTTAGTACCAGTAGTAGATGAAGTAGGTCCAGTAAGCATAGCCTGTGGAGCTCTAACTGGAGGATTTCCAGGTCTTGATCCACCAGAAAACTGAGAAGAGTTCCACTGTGATCCTCCAGATGGTTGGAAACCAAACTGCTGAGCAAAATTTCCCATGCCTAAACCTTGAGGAAATTGACCAAACATGTTTGGAAAGCCTCCATACTGTGATGTACCAAACTGAGAAGGTACACCAAATTGTGGAACACCACAAAATGGAGAGAAGCCAAACTGAGGCAACATCTGAGAATGCATAGGCAGTGGCATACCAAAACCAGTTGGCTGCAAGCCAAACATGCCAGTAGAACCAGTAGAACCAGATGATGAACCACGATGGTAGCAAATACTAGCATCATGCCCATACTTCTTGCAAATCTGGCATTGAACACTTCGATTTCCTCCTCGTCCACCGCGAGAGTTGTTACTGCCGTTGCGACCACCGTAACCGCCACGAGAACCGCCATAACTGCCGCGATTATCGTAGGAACGATCATCGTAGGAGTTTTCAGAGGAACCTGAAGCATAGTTAGCCTCAGAGGTCGTCGGCGACGATGTTGATGAAGAAGACGACGACACCGGTGCAGGTTGTGTCGCCGGTGACGCAGCTTGAGAAAGGAGCGCTGACGGAGGATTCGCACTCAACTGACGCGTGCGAGAACGCTCAAGACGCGCTTCATGCGCGATAACCATAGCTTCAGCTTGCGAGATCGTGCAAGGGAACTCGCGACTGTAGATGATAGTCATGAGATGACTATACTCGTCGGGAAGACCATCAAAAATCGCTTCAAGGTGCTCGCGAAACGATACAGGATCTCCGATCGAGAGCAGAGCATTGACGATGGCCTTGATTCGCTTGAGGAACTCAGAAGCAGTCTTCGATCCCTTGGTTATGGATCTCAATTCCGATCGCAGCTGCGTCGATTGTGCAAGCGATTGTGCTTGAAAGAAATCAAGCACAGCTTCCCAGATCTGCCAGGACTGAGTGCAGTTGACAACGGTTGGAAGCACTGATGAAGACAGAGACGAGAGAAGCCAGGTGAACAAAGCAGAATCCTGTTGATCCCATACCTGATATGCAGGATTCTCTACTGCATTCACGCGATCCTCCTCACTGAGAAATCGAGGAGGAATATCAGGATGAACAAGAAAATTCTGCAATCGATGAGTTCTAACGATGCCTTCAACGTGCTGCTTCCATGAGAGAAAATTGGAATCATCAAGCTTCAGAACGAGCTTGTGAACCAGAGAAGAAGAAGCCAATTGTGGTTGAAGAACTGCAACTGGAACAGGAACTGCAGTTTCTGGTGCATGACCTTCATCAGCCATGGTGATGAAGAAGAAAGAGGAAAAAAAAACGAAAATCTAGAGAGAGAGATCTTCAAGGATCGTACTCAGCTCTTGATACCATGTTGAAAATCTTCAACTGAATTTCATTGATTGAAAAGGTGAAGATTACAATGAGTGATCTCAGTATTTATAGAGAATACAAGGCTTGCTAAGCAAGCTACCAACTCTAACAGAATCAGTTATGTGACAGCTGTAATGACAGCTCACATGACAGCTGTATTGACAGCTCATTCTAACAGAATGTAACTAACTCAAATATTAACTATACTACTAACAGTAACTAACTTCTTAATCAGAGTAATGTGTACTCTACTCTACAGTGTTAAAGCTGCCCAAAAAGTAGTGTACAAAGCTAGGTCAAAGTTATTAAGTTTCTTATGATCAAGTGTGTTTGGATACTAATTGAACGCAATTTAAGAACATACTTTCATCTCAATTTATTAGAATATTTTCATTCATTTTTCCTCTCAAGGTAATATCAATTTTAAACTAATGGTAATGACTATCCAAACATAGCTAAGTTATTGAAAGTACACACTACACACCAACAAATTTTTACTCACAAGATTGGTGAAGATTTTTGGATAGCTTTCTTCAACAACTTGATTTCAGTCATACATAGTATAATAAAAAAAAAACTATTTGTAATTTGGTTAAGAACCTGTTTCAAAGTAAACGAGAAGACCGATCACTCATGTATATTTGATTCATGTAGATCTCTGCGTTGGGTCCACGAGGCATATCTTCAAATTCAACGGGATGGAGAGGAAGAGACAGCATATGGCCCCCCATACAGGGAACGATCACATTTTTGTCTTCACCTTTTTGAAAAAAGTCAAGAAAAAATAGAGCCAAAATTTGGATCCTGAAATTATTGCCTTGCCTGGAATCCTGGCTTCCCCTGAAATTATATTCGAGTTTGACTAATTTTTCAAGTCTTATGTTTATACTTTAAAATCATGGCTTCTTCCATTAGTTAATGAATCTGTAAAAGAACATAAATAGACATTAAAAAATTATGCTATCTTACTCAAAGTGTTGCTGCGCCTGTTCAATCGGTTTAAGGAAAATTGAGAGTTTACCATTGAGAGGATCTCCCACGATTCAACATCTTTGATGATAAATCAGAAGAAATGAACAAATCAATTTACTTTCCGCTATCACTAATCAGTTCAACAGTCTATGAGCATAATACATTTGACTGTGTGTAGACAACTTACACATATTCAAAAACCAATCAACCCAAAATTTGGGATAAAGTAAAATGGGAACATTAGGGGGGGGAGGGGTAATTTAACAGTATCGTATTTCAAATGAATTACACTACTAACTGCAGCTAGACATTACTTTATACACAAAAATTGGCCATTCAAGTTAATAACAACATGGCCATTTACTAGGTTAGTTGATGAATCCGGTTCCCGTGGCCTGCGTTTGCCATTGCATCACTGTTTCCGGTACGTGCTCCCAAAGCAGGCAGAATATACAGTTCTTTGTAGTAGAGAATGAATAGTCAAACCTTAGTAGCACTCTTCGGCACCTGTCCAAACTGTTAGAAGCCATCAGGTATAATCCGCAGATTTCATTTCTGTTTCATAATATATTTCACTATCATGAATCATGAGAGCCTTGAACCATCAAAGTAATACGCTTAGCACTGTCTGCTCGAAAACTGTCCGCTTTAAATGCAATCTGAGTACAATCATATTCAAGATCCTTAAGACAACTGAAACCATCAAAGCTAAAAATCTTTTAAATCCCTTGTCAGTTCATAAGCTGTAAGTTACCTCAGCTGGACCGTCAGGAGGGAACCACCGCAACAAGGCACCAAGATGCACAACAGCAGGAATGAGCTTGAAAAGCAATGGTGTAGTCACCTGCACCAATTTCTGTATGCGTAAGGTTCAAAGTCTCTACAAATTAACTAGCAAGATATATTTGAGAATTTAACATTCAAAACATATCACAATTACCCACGAAACTGGATATAACATTCAAACATGTGATTGATAATTGCTATGTAAACGGCCAGTATTTCAACAACGTTTTATGATTGACAATTACTATGTAAACTATTACTCTGTAAAACAGTGCACACATACCAGACTGAGAGCTGTTGTTCCCAAGAGCAATAAGTACAACTTTCCCTGCAGTAAGGATCAGACCTTTAGTTTAACTGTGCATATAAGAGTAAAAGCAGAAACCATGTGACTAAATTAACACTTCAGATGATAATAAGTGCTTCCAGGAAAACTGCATAATATTAATAAAATAAACTTTCAATCTTTTCCAGTAAAATATATATATATATATGTATAAAATATAGGGAGATAAATTCCACTGTCTTCCTAAGGATAAGCATAAATTAGAACTCTCGAATGAAAGCACATACCTCAACTAAATGAAGATTTGAAGCACGACTGAGAAGAACGAAAGCAAATTCCCCAATTTGTGCTAGGGACATCCCAACCTACGCATGTGGAATAACCTAAGGCTCCTCTGTCAAATAAATGCATGGTGTAATGAACTTGCAGATGCAATTATAATGATTGTTGTCAGATCTTACAAGAACTGAAGTCTTGTTGTTGTATCCAAACCCCTTGACAACAGCTGCAGCTACAATTGTTTTTATAATGATCACCAATATAACAGCAGCCAGTAAAATGTCAACATGATTCCAAAGGAAATGGACATGTATAAGCATCCCAATGCTGGCCAAGAACAGAGCCGCAAAAAAGTTGCGAATTGGCTCAACCTAATCATCACAATTTGTGTAAGCTCAAATAAATGGAAAAACATGGATCATCTCCAAATTTATGTCGTTCAAGAAGGTTTCCTGAATCTCATACCCCTTGTTACGGCATTCATTATGAAAATCCAAAGTGGTAACAAACAGAACATTCAAACCCCCGTCCCCTTCCCCCCAAATTTCCAAGAAAATAATGCTTAGAATGACAAAAGAAACAATTGAATAACCATAAAGAAATTGCAAAGTGATAACCTCAAACCACAAGATATTACTAGAGAAAAAGGGAAAAATTAGACCTTGGGTTTGGACTTTGGAGAGTTGTTACTAAACTATACCATTGGAAAACTTCCAACTCTTGAGGAAATAATGTAAAACTAGCAACTACCAAGAACGTATATCCAAAGGAAAATGTGTTACTTGTTCAAGTGTATGTTGACCAAGATCTGTCGTTGATATCATCACTCCTGCAGCAAAGGAACCTAGTTCCAGGCTCAAACCCAGCTTATCACTACACTGAAATGAAATAACAAATCATTAAAATGATCAGTTGAAAGCACACAAGTTTTTGGACTTCATAAATGAATGTTTACGAGTCATGCAGCGTGCATTTAAGCTACTTGTCATGAACCAACTATTGCAAAAGCATAAGCTATAAGGTGAAGAAATATGAATGGTTTCATATTATACTTCTAAGTTTCTAACACACACCATCACGCAAGAGCCCATTGGCCTTGAAGCATGAACAATGCACAAACTCACCTACCTTGTGTTGAAATTCATCTTTTTATTAGAATAATGGGGGCAACAAAGATCGAATTCTAGACCACTTGGTCATAGAGGCTTCGATATCGAGTCATAAACCAACTATCCTAAAAGCTTAAGCTATCGGGTGAAGAAACATCAACGGTTTTATATTATACTACTAGAACAACCACCAAGACATACACAAAGAGGAAACAACAGCAGACTTCCACCAAGACTAAGGGCACTAAACAGTGTAGATAAGAAAAGAATAAAACAGAAAACAATATATTAAGAAGATAACACTGTTGCCTAGCAATGAAGATTAAGAATGAATAGAAGACACACCCAAGCAACAAGTAGACAGAACGCCACTGATGCCAACTGATAAAGTTCATTGGTCTGCACAAGAAAAAGATAATTAAAAGCTGGCGCATTAACAAGCAATTAACAACAGAGCAAAAGGTCTATCTTCACCTGAGATGATAAGCTTATCATAAGCTTAAGGAACCACGGTACACAAGTACGAGATAATATTGACAAAACGGCTAAAAATGTAAGTAATACCAATAACCTGCAACAAAAGAATTAATAAATCAGAAGGAATATTCGACAGGAAGGGAAAAAACCATAATGCAGGAACAAGAAACTTAATAACATAAGCATATCAAATCAAGTTGACTGCCTTATGAAATTCAACCAGTCTTTGGAGTGTATATGCAATCATCTGTTAAAAGTAGTGGCAGTATTAAAACAACAACCTGAAACAGGTATTGGCAAATGGCAATTCTATTTTTCTTAATCAGAAAACATCTACGTTTCGACCAACTCTACCAAAGAAAACCAAATTGACTCTAAGAAATGTCTGGGTTCCCTTACCATGCATCTCTTAAATGAAAATATTTTTATAGGCAGAACCACCAGAATACTATGTAGCAGGCTAGCAACACTACAGAACCTTGGGGCTTAATATCACATGTTATAGATCTTCGTAAACTATGCTGAGATAGCATAAATAAGGGATAGTTCATCCTACAAATAACTTACGATTTAGTCATGGATATAACTCCCTGAAGAACACCTGATGTTCCACCCAAGACAGGAAGTAATGCAAAGAGCAAACCAACTGCACAATCCTGAAGGAACCAATAATTTTGAATATTGCATTAAAAAGTGTGTGAGAAAATATTAACGAGGATATTAGGGTTATTGATAGCATTAATCTCCACTCTTTTTGCACAACTGGTTGCAGCAATGTCTCTCAGTTATAAAAATACATCCATAAATATTAACAAATATTACATACCTGAAGAATCAAGGTTCCAATTGTGACCTGACCATGGAGGGCGTTGATGCTATTCCTTTCCATTAAGAATTTCAAGACCTATGGGTCAAAGAATAAATGAACAAATTCTAAGTAATATAACTTCGATGGAAGGATACAATATTTGAAGAGACGCTCTATCTAGGTGTGACAGCAAGGAAGGAACATAACATCCAGAGTAAATGTGATCAAATATCATGCTTCTGTTTTAGATTTTTCATGAACAAGATAACTACACCACCACAACTATTAGAGCACAACACATACATTTCTCCTTAACAATCAAACACTAAATAGAACCATATCTTCAACCACATTGTATCTATAATCTTCTATTTCTTTTTTGATGCAATAGGTAACAAAAGAAAAGGAAAAAGAGACCCAAAAAGTATCAAAGTTGTAACAAATAACAATCAATCTATTTGTATATCAGTAATCAGTAATCCTTTAAACAAATGATGTACAGAGCACAACAGCGAAGCCATAAACATGACTAACATAACCTAAGTAATTGAAATTGCAAGCATGCTGCCTCTCCAACCAAATAGTCACACCCCTTGCATTCACATAATTTTTACCATGGAAAGAGTTTTTATCAATTTATAAGAGTTGTTTTTTGTTTCAGTCTTCTGCCCTGTCGGTGAATCATGATCATACAATCAAATAATATCGTATTCTCCTCCATTAAAGTAGGCCTATTTTGCGTGACAACTATTACTTGCTCGATCTAGTTACTAAGCATACTGCGACTACCATTTTGACCAAAAAACTTAAAAGCACTACCTTCAAACAAAAACACCTTTATTTTTCAATGTTCATACTTTCCATTGTCCTGTAGTTTAATTAACTCTTACTTAGCTGAAAACTTTGTGATGGATATAAAGAATATAGATATATGAATCCAATCAAATCTAATCAAAGTGAAACCAGGAAATCATTTCAATGGTATATTACAATCGTTAAAATGCAGGCATAGGTTACTTAAAATACTTATAAACCCACAGGAAAACAACATGAAAATGTCACAGTCCAACAAGGTTTTACTCGTGTACTTCACATGTATGATGAGGAAGAGTGATATCATAAAATGAGATCAGTAAATTACCACTGCTGTTGAAGACATGGACAGAAATGCACCAACAAATATTCCTTCAGATGATTTACCACCACATAACTGCAGGTATAGTATAGGTGTCTTCATCAGAAATTCAAGCCACTAAAGTGGAGGGTTTTTTACAATAAATATTAGTACAGAACATCACTGGTTGTTTCACTCAATTAGATGCCTCAAAATCAACAACATGTCTAGAAACGTACAAGCCCTTCCTACAGGTTTGTATTGAACTAAATTTGATCACAGGGTCAACTCACCAATAATACTATAGACAAATAGACACAACTCACGGATACACCAATGACCAAAGAGTCAAAATTACCATGGTTTAGATACTCATGTGGGAACATATGTATGTCTGTAGTGTAACATTGAGAACCAAAAGACCTATAAATTTTACACTCCTTGCCCACGTGACTTGTTATGACATGAATGAATATATTTGTTACTAGTGAGTATGAATGATACATTGTGAAAAACATAATATGGCCATAAAAGAATCATGCAGGGAAAGCAGCAACACAACAGCTACCAAACCTTACGCAACAATTTGGTCAGTCCAATTAAACAATCTAAGATATATTTTCACATAACAAATTTACATGTATAGCTGGGACAAATGAAACAAGTAAATATCAAAATCTCAAGCATGAGATCAATCCATTATATTACTAAAACTTCAACGCACTTAAGATGGAAATGGAAAAATGAGTTCCGAAAACTGCTTAATTCAAACAGTAAGATCAGTGTACCAACCTAAGAAACTTTTCATGCCTTACAACCTAGCTTATAGCCTTTTTAATATTCTACTTCAGGTAGCTTGTAACTTAAATGTATTTATTTTCACTTTTATCCTTATCATTTTAATACTTTCAGCACTCACTTTTAATAAAAAAATTCATAATTTTTTTTAAATAATTTTTTTTAAAGAAATATATGTTCATCTAATTAAATTGAACTATAAATTTATTTATATTATCCCGTTAAATTTAATAAAAAATTTTAAAATGAAAACTAAATTAAAAAATCATCATAATTTTTAACATAGGAAATAATTTGAAACAAATAAATATTTAAAGTGATAATTATTTTCGAATTAATATTTTATAGGTACTTATGTTTAATTAATAAAGTAATAAAAAAAATTAATAAAGTAATATTAAATAACAACAATCATACAAATATGCTTTTTTATGTCATTTTACATCTTTCAACTGGTTCAATCGCTAGTTTTACCAAGCATTTTTAATTCAATCAGCTAGCCTATCGGCTTTCAGCTATCAGTTATAAGCTAGCTTCTAATCCTTTCAGCTAGTTTGCCAAACATAACCTAAATCTTTATATAACTGGAAAATAATCTAACAAAACAGGTATCATGGATTCGTGATACACTAGATAACAAGATATTTTGAAAAATATGGGACGCAAGCTGGCAATCTGTACTTATCAGGTATTTAAATTTGTAAAATATTTGTAAAAGTATTAGACATACCGAAGCTGTTATTCCACACAAGCACATAAATAAACAAATTTGGAGCAGACCTCCAAGAATAGCCACTGCTCGAACAACTCGAAGCTGAAAACATGAAAATTTAGATTTATACCATATCAGGACGGGCTAAGAGTACACACGTTTTTAGCTTAAAGGAATAAATGAGTATACAAGCCAACCTTTGTTGTGGAAAACTCTAAGCCCAATGCAAAGAGCAAAAAAATGACACCAAACTGAGCAACTGTCTCAACCTACAAGGAACAGAAGCAGTATGTGAAATTCTAATAATCACTCCATTACTCCATTTCAATGTGTCATATACAAAGACATTATATGTGACATCATGAACCCGTTCATACACCATGATTTCATTTCTAGAAATAACGTGGCTGGCTAAAAGAAAGGGGGGAAATCATTAGAATGCATAATAAAAGAATTATAAGGGCAACATACTTGGACCATTTCACTAACAAAACCAAATCCTCCTGGGCCAATGATTGATCCTGCTAGCAGATATCCGGTCAAAACCTGAAAATTTGATTGTGTGGATAACACCACTTTTAAGAGGAATATGGTAAGGATATCTGCTTAAAAAATAATAATGTTTGAGACATACCGGTTGTCCAGCACAAGCAAAGGCAATGCCACCACAGGTGGCAGAGACAATAACAACCACAAGATCTGATATCAATCTGCAAATATGGCATATCAAAAGGGTAAGAAGCATGACTGGTTAGTAGTTGCAGCCACTCATACATGTACTTCCACTTGAAAGAGAAAGAAAAAGAAAAGGACAGGAACAGTAGGTAAACCTCAAGTCTAATTGAAGAACAGGATATTTTGACTTGGGATTGGATATGATAAAGACATTGTCCTGAAGAAGAAACAATTGGCCAAATATGTATAAAGAAAAATACAAGTGAATTCTTAATACATATTGTGATGATATGGTGGTAAGAAAATATTATTCCATTCTGTAAGTTTGAAAGATCTGACCATCAAGAGCTTGAATGAGACATACCTTCCGATCAATTAAAGTTGGCATGTCCTCTGCCCGGTTCTCATTATCCAAATTGAAAACATCATGGAACTGAAATGACCTGATAAAATTTTTACCAAATGTCATAAATTCTGAAAATAATTATTAGCATCGCATTAAGTTTTTAAGACTCAGTTCCCTCTTGAAGAAAAACCAGCAATCCAATTGACACTACAAGAAAAGAAAGGGGTGCATACTTTTCCTCTTTGCTTTCATTTTTCTTGGACTTAACTCTTGCAACAGTTTCCAAAACAGCCTGATACATTAAACATATCATGAGAAGGAAGGACATCAGATCATGACTCAACTCAAGTGCTATTAATGCCTCAGACATACAAAAGCATCAAAAATAAAGAAACAGTATTTATATAAAATGGTGCTTAAAGTGCCCCAGATTCCCACCACTAAATTCATTACCCCACAGAAAATCTAAAACACATTTTTTCACACATGACAAGTGTAATCGGAACAAAGTTATAATCTATAATGGCATATATTCTAGAACAGCTTAACTCTCATCCAATGAATTATCATCAACTGACTTAAATTCCTACCAAATTAAACTCTGGTGTAAGGCTAAATATCTAGATTATCCAAACCAGGCCACTTGAATACTCTACAGTCTACACATTGCTCGCATTGAGCAACATCCATAACTTCAGGAGGCAACTAAATATATAATAAGAAGGAATTCATTGCATACCTGCTGATCATTAACACTGTTGTTGAAACTACCAGGATCATCAGTGCCTGCAAAACAATCAAGGTAACTCACCAAGAGAACTCATCTGAATAAAACTTTCCACAATGCTTGCAACACAGTGGTTCGTGAAAGATTCAACAAAATCATGACTACAAATCCACATAAAAACGATAGTATTTCATAGCAAAAATTGGAGCTAAACTTAGTAACCACGCATGAATATCAAAAGGCATATCAGAAATTGAAGAACAACGCATCCAGATATAGGTGAAATGAGACTCTAACTAGACGGCATTCTCGAGGATTCATGTTGAACAAGCAAACCCGATCCGATACACAAGAGAAATTGGACATGCATGAGCAATAGAAAGGGAAATGAGAGAAGTTAGATCTGCGCAAACCTTCATTCTGCTCATTCTCAGGGAACTCCCTCTCGAGAGCCCGATCAATCATGGTAGCGAAGCTGTCATCCTTGGATCTCGCAAGCGAGGCATTACCGATGGCGGTTACGTTGGTTTCCGGTAGAAGAAGCTCCGGCTCCTCCGTTTCCGACTTATCGGCGAATGAAGGATGAGAGAGAAGTAGATCGCAGAGAATGAGAAGGCTGAGAATCCAAAGTGATGACAACTTCATCTCCCAGGCTCAGCGAGAGAGAGAGAGAGAGTAGTGGAGTGGCGTTACGGCGACACCGCCGGAGTTGATAGCACCGTCGTGTGTTTGGCGCGCGAAATCTCCCTCACTCTTCACGCAGAAAGATGCAGAGAGGTTGTGGGTGAAGCTTGAGAGAGAGGGGGTTGCAGGTGGGAAAGTACGAAATAGTCCTTGATATTCGGTGTGGTTTAGTGAATTTTCATTAAGGAGGATGCTTACTTGTCTCTAGTGAAAAGCATTACATTACTTGCAAGTTAAAACTACGATGCAAGATGTTGTTAAAGTTAAACTACTCCCTCCGTTCCTTATTATAAGTCACTTTTTTTGAAAAAAAATTGTTACAAAATATAAGTCACTTTCTAATATCTAGGAAGCATTAAATAATTTTTTTCCAAGTTCACCCTTATATTTAATATGAAAGAGATGATAAACTTTAGAAGTATTAACTTGGAGAGAGAAAATCATATGAAAGTAAATAAGGGTAATCTAGGAAAGTAAATCATTTTCTTTACAAATTTATTACTACTAACTACTTTTCTTAATCTAAGAGAATTAGTTATTTGTGACTTATATATAGGAACAGAGGGAGTATGATGCAATTGCAAGCTGTTTTTAGTAAGGGCTGTTTTAGGGTAGACAAAATGCATCATTGATTAAATATCATTAAATATCTAATTCTTAAAATTTTCTTTTAAATGAATGGTTAGACTAAAAATGTGAACTCATAAACCTTTCTTCCACCAACAGAAGTTGTCAAGAAGATGAAGAAGAGAGAAATATGAGAGAAACAATAAGGAAGGATACTTATTGCAATCTGCACGACGCGTCTAAGGCTAGGGTTTCGCAGCCCTTGGAGCTCGCGGTGTCGTGCTCCTTGACGACAAGGGAGATGAACCCCGAACTAGGCAGATTTCAAACTACGACGATGTATGGATGCTGGGGTATGGACGCGGAGGTTCGATCTTAACGATTGGAAGTTGGAACGACGATGCTTTCTTTGGTTCCGTACCTAGTGGATTGATTAGGTATGGTTTAGTGGGGGGAGGGAAGTGTGAGGGTGGGGTGGGGGAAGTGGGATGGGGAGATAGAGGGGTAGTGGGTGGGGGTAAGGGTAAGGGCAGCGGGGTGTAGGAGGGTATGAGAGAGACAACAGAGAAATTAGGGTAAGGAACTTAGTGGTTGCACTCAGTTCAAAGCGGGGAGAGGGATGAGACCACAGTGCTAGTTATTGTGGAGCTCGGTGGTGGTCGAAACAAGTTCGACTCGTAAGGAGGCTTCACAGTCGACGATGACAGGTCTCACAACGACTTGGGGCACACTACATTTTTAGACTATCAAACAACTGAGATTTTAATGGACGCATAGAGATTTAAACCATCGACCTACAAGTTTAAATCCGAAATATGTAACCAGTTGTGACTCAAACTAACAGTTGATTTTACTTCTAAAAGTAAATTGTGTTATTTAAGGGGTTTTCTTATGGAATTTTATAAAACTATACATATAATCATATGATTTCCCTCACCCACGAAAGTCCCACCAATCCCAATATCCCAACTACCCTTTTTGTAAATGCAATCCTAAGCCTGAAAAAAAGGGAATGCCATATTACTTTAATTTCTGTATCAGGAATGAAATTATGGTTTGTGTTCCTTTTACCTCCTTTGAAGGGATCAGCTGTAATAGGCCATTCGATTACTCAAACTAGAAAGGCATAACTTGCTAACACATTAAACCAGAGTTGAACAAGTTCAGTGAATCGATGTTGAATGGAGTTTGATACTTGAAAAGTGCAGATTCAGCTCTTTTCTTCTCAACATTGAAAGCATGTTATTGACATATATGGTGCCGTATTCCAAGGTTTTCACTGACAAAACTACAAAAGTATAGTAGTTGCTTCCTAGGTTGCCTGTCGACAAACCCCCTTTATTGCAATTAAAAATATTTATTTATTACAGGGTCATGGTCTTGAATTCTTTGAAGCTGGTAAATGGGTGGAGATTCCACCCACCAAATTCAATGCCATTTTTGTAACATTGGTGATTAATGACTTATACTGATATGTGTTGTACACGGGGTCATGCCTGACAATAGTGAAGGCAGTCTCCATTGCCACGTGTTCTATAACCGGGTTGGAGATGCCATTATTTCTCCAGCTACGTACTAAACTGTTATTTCTAAGCAATTTCCATTTCGGGGATTACTTGAAGCTTTACGGGAGTACTAAGGCCCGGTTTGGGAAAACAGCTTAATTAAGCGCTTATGGTCATAAGCGCTTATGGTCATAAGCGCTTATGACATAAGCGCTTAATCATAAGCTATTTTAAAAAGTTAATTGTAATAAATTGAAAATAAGCTATATATAAGCATAAGCTCTTTTTCATAAGCTATTCAGGATAGCTTATGAAAATAAGCTTAAAACAGCTTATGGTAGGCTATAAGTTGTTTGCATAAGCTCTCCCAAACACTGACATAAGCGCTTATGCTATCAGATAAGCTCAAATAAGCTCTTCCAAACAGGGCCTAAGTTTGGTGAAAATGGTCCCCGATTTGAATTCATGAAGAGCATGACCAATGGGAGCACAAATCTTCTGGCTTAAAGCTTTAGAAAATAAATTTCTTTACCCTTGGGATAGTTAATTTCACTAAGTGGTCAAGTTTTTTAAATATATTTATTTTTCTTTTGGTGTGTTGCTTAGTATGAATAACAAGACATTCTGTAATTCCACAAGCTGAAAAAGCTTTTGTTTGCATGATGATTTTGTTGATTCAATTTTTTTATTTCTAGGGCTTTTTTCTTATTTGTTTTATTTGGATGATTAGGCTATATGACACTAGCAAGCAAAATCTGTCTCCCACTCTTTTGACTTATGGCCTAAAGCTGATATAAATAAATAACAAAATTCCTAGAAAGTTAAACACATTCTACTTAATTTTACCTAAAACACTAAGGTAGTGTTTGTTTATTGATTGGCAAAACAGTTTTTGATTTAAAAAAACATATGTTTTATTTGATGGATAAGAGTAAGAGAAAATATGAGTAAAGAAAAAGATGCGAGAAATATATTAGATTTGATAGATTATTTGATATGATAGAAAGTAAATATAAAAAATGATAACGACATTATATCTTCTGGTTAGTTGAATAGAAAGTAGGGAGAGAATTATTTTTATGCATAATTACATTTTTACCATTAATATATAAATAACTATGATACTATAGAGAGAGAGATAAAATGTTAAAAAAAAGAAGACACATTCTTTCACATTGGGTCTTATAATTTTCTCACTCTGGAAGAACTTGTACCACTATGTTTGGTAGCAGGTAGTTTGTGAAGAGAGATGGTGAAGATGGAGGTTGGGAAGAGGGAAGTAACCTCCCTTTGTTTGGTTCAACCTAATGCAGAGAGATTTAATAGTGGTGGGCCACCCAAGCTTTTTCACCTCTCTTTCAAATTGTGAAGAGATTGGATGTTGGGCGTGTAGATTTTTGAAGTTTCCTTATATGCCCCTATGGTAGTTATTAAAAGCAACAATGAGAATTACATATCTTAGGATGAAAGAGTCTTTAAATAAAAATTCTAATTTTTCATTTTTCATTTTCTATTATCCACCTCATTCTTTCTCTTCTCTTTCTCATTTATCTCTACCATATCAAACAACCTCTAAAATCTACTCTATTTCTCATCTACTTCTCTATACTCAACTTCTCTCTTATCTATCTCTCTCTTCTCTACCAAACAAAGCAGTAAAGAAAAAGACATAGAATAGAATATAGAAAAAGACACATTTGTCAAGTAGAGTAGAGTTTATGAAAAGAGATGAGAGTTTGTGTATCAACAACTTACTTTTTAGGTCCCTTAAGAAATGAGAGTGGTAAAATTTTTCAAGCATTTTCAACTAATACCCTTACTTTTTATTTTATTTTTTCATTTTTTTATGCTAATGCCTTTTCACAACTCCTCACTCATTTCTTTCTTCTTTTTTTCATTCCAAATAACCTACAAAATTCACCATTCTTCTCTTTACTCATCATTCTCTCTTTCCATTGTCAACCAAACAAAACATAAGTCTCTAGATCCAAACTCCCTCTCTTCCAAATCACCCCTAACAAACAAACAAAGCATGGTAACAAGAAGAAGAAGAAGAAAAAAACACATATAATAGAGATAGAGTCAATCAATAAAGACCATAGTCTCTACCTCTTTCCAAACTCCAATAGTTGCCATATCCCAAAATAGTAAAGTGAAGAAACAGAGTAACTATCAATGGGGGTAAGCAACAACATCACCGCAGTGCTCAACTTCATAGCCATGCTTTCCTCAATTCCCATCATAGCCTCCGGCATTTGGCTCGCATCCAACCCAGACAACCAGTGCATCACCAACTTCCGCTGGCCCATCGTCATCATCGGCCTCCTCATCCTCCTCGTCTCCCTCGCCGGCTTCGTCGGCGCTTACTGGAACAAACAGGGTCTCTTAGCTCTCTACCTCTTCTCCATGGCGCTTCTCATCGCTCTCCTCCTCATTCTCCTCGTCTTCGCCTTCGTTGTTACCAGACCTGATGGGAGCTACGATGTTCCCGGAAGAGGGTACAAGGAGTACACGCTTGATCGATTCTCCTCGTGGTTGAGAAACCATGTTACGGGGTCTGGAAGCTGGCGGAAGATTAGACCCTGTTTGGCTGCTTCTGATGTCTGCATTAATCTTGCTCGCAATTACATCACTCCTGATCAATTCTTCAATTCTCACCTCTCTCCGTTACAGGTACCAATTCTTCACCATCAACTTATTTTGAGAATCAATTTTGGCACTTAGAAACTAAGAGAGAGAGAGAGAAACTTAAGTGCTTATCACATGAGCGCTTATTCGTAAGCTAATTTGGGAAACTTGTTGAGATTGTTAGAGTACATTGAGTTTGTATTTACTATGCTGCTGCATCATCTTTTGAGTAGTTATGACAGCTGACATATGCAGCTGTTTGTATTCTCCTATTTATGTCAGCTGTTGGTATTCTCCTATTTATGTCAGCTGTATGTTACAGCTGTTGGCATTCTCCTGTTCTTCTATATAAGGATATCACATCTTCTGTAATCACTCAGATTATCAATAATACATTTTCTGTTATATTTCTATTTCTCTCTTCTCTCTCTCATTGCTTCTCTAATTTTAACATGGTAATCAGAGCTTCAATCGGTCCTTGATACATGGCTGCTGCACCTGCTTCCGTTGTCAATGTTCTTGAGTCTCTGTCTCGTACTGCAACAATCAAGCTTGATGATTCGAATTTCTATTCTTGGCGTCAACAAGTTGAAGGTGCGATTCAATCGCATCAGCTTCATGATTTTCTGGTTGATCCAGAAATTCCACAACGTTTTCTGACTGAAGAGGATCGTGTAGCTGCGACTGAGAATCCAGCTTATACGACTTGGATTAAGCAAGATTCCATGGTGTTTACATGGCTCTTGACGACTCTATCTCCGTTTGTTCTTCCAACGGTGATCAACTGCGAGAGATCATCGCAGGTTTGGCGTGAGATCCTTGACTTTTTTGAGAATCAGTGTCGCGCACAGTCTGCTAAGCTCAGATCTGAGCTGAAGAACATAACCAAAGGTTCAAAGTCGATCACTGAATATCTTCGACGCATCAAGACGATCGTCAACACTCTGGTTTCCATTGGTGAACCCGTAAGTTTTCGCGATCACCTTGAAGCGATTTTTGATGGTTTACCTGAAGATTATAGTGCTTTAAGCACGATTATCTTCACTCATGCTTCTTCGAGCACGATTTCTGAGGTCGAAGCGATGATCATTACTCATGATGCTCGCCTGGAACGATCACGGAAACGTAGCCTTAGCGATTCTACTGCTTCTGCGTTGCTTGCGCATACACATGCGTTCGCATCGGTTCCTGCTCCGATTTCACCTCAGATCTCCCGAACGCCGCCACCTTCTGTGGATTTGACGCCGTCTCAGGCCAATTATGCTGCTGAATTTCGTGGTGGACGTGACTATCGGAATGATCAACAACGTCCAAATTATCGTGATTCTGGTGACAATCGTGATACCTATCATGACCAGAATGATTCACGTGGACCAGGCGATGGCCGTGGTGGCTATCCTGCTGGTGGACGCGGTGGTGGACGCGGCCGTGGGCGCGGCCGTAATTTGCAGTGTCAGATTTGTCAGAAGTGGGGACATGATGCGAGTGTCTGCTACCATCGCGCCGTTGGAGGTGGTTCTGTACAGAATGGCACCTTTACTAATATGCCTAGTCCTGCACCTTTTGGAGCCTTTCCTCCTATGCCTCTTGGTTCTGCCACTTTTGGCTCTTCCTCACCGTCTTTTTATGCTTCTGGACCTGCTCCGTGGAATTACTTTGGCTCTTCCGCAGGACCTTACAATGGTGCTTACCCTCCAGGTTCTCAGTTTCCTGCTTTTACTGGTGGTTCTCAATATTCTGCACCTGGAGCTGTTTTTGGTCCAGTATCATCTTCTTGGAATTCACCTCGGCCCTCACCTCCATCTTATCCGGGCCTTCTTGGCTCTCAGCCTCGCTCTCCTGCTCATGCTATGCTTGCTGGTCCTCTGCACCATGCTTCTTCTTCCGCATCTCAGCGTCCTGACAAGCCTACTTTGTGGTATCCCGATTCTGGTGCCACTCACCATGTTACCAATGCTGCTGGAAATTTTTCAGACACTTCTTCATTCACTGGAACTGAGCAGATTTTGATGGGCAATGGCCAAGGTTTGCCAATTCACTCTATTGGTTCTTGCACCATTCCCTCACCATATGATTCACACACTGTTCTCACTCTTAGTCAACTGCTTCTAGTTCCTTCTATCACCAAAAACCTTGTCAGTGTTAGTAGGTTTGCCAAGGATAACAATGTTTATTTTGAGTTTCACGCTTCTTTCTGTCTTGTTAAATCACAGGAAACATCTAAAGTGTTGCTTCGTGGAAGTGTTGGTTCTGATGGCTTATACACCTTTGATGATGTCAACGCTGCTAGTGTCTCTTCTAGTTGTTCTAAATCTGATTTGTCTACTAGTACTCCTTCTGTTTTATCTACAGTGTATCCAGGTACTGGAAAATCACAGAATATGTCTTCTGTTTCCAGTTTAGGTAATTCCAGCTATGACTTGTGGCATTGTAGACTAGGTCATCCTCATCATGAGGTCTTGAAAACTACTTTACAACTATGTAATGTTCCTTTGCCTAATAAAACTTCTTTTGCCATGTGTGTTGGTTGTTGTATGGGAAAGGCACATAGGTTGCCCTCTTCTTCTTCTTCTACTGTTTATACTCTGCCTTTTGAGTTGGTTTATGCTGATTTATGGGGACCAGCTTCCATAGAATCCTTTGCTGGTTTTTCATATTTTCTTACTTGTGTTGATGCTTGCACACGATACACTTGGATCTATCCCTTAAAACACAAGTCTGACACCTTTCAGACTTTTAAAAACTTCAAAGCATTGGTTGAACTGCAGTTTCAATGTAAGCTTAAGAGTGTGCAAACTGATGGAGGAGGAGAGTTTCGATCCTTGATTCCCTATTTTACTCAGTTAGGGGTAGTTCATCGTGTGACCTGTCCTCACACACACCATCAAAATGGGAGTGTGGAGAGGAAACATCGCCATATTGTTGAAACGGGACTTGCTTTGCTTGCTTATGCCAAAATGTCATTGCACTTTTGGGATCACGCTTTTCTTACAGCTACCTATCTTATCAATCGGATGCCTACTTCTGTTTTAGGAGGACAAAGTCCTTATTTTCAGTTGTATGGTTCTCAACCTGATTACAAGTTCCTCAAGGTATTTGGGTCAGCTTGTTATCCTTTTCTGCGCCCGTATACCAATAACAAGTTGGCATATAGGTCCTAAGAGTGTGTATTTTTGGGCTACTCTTCTCAACACAAAGGATACAAGTGCTTGGATGCTCAAGGCAGAGTCTATGTCTCTAAAGATGTGTTGTTTAATGAGCATAGGTTCCCTTATGTTGAAATGTTTCCTGATTCTGCTACAGAAACAACTTCTCCAGAATCATTTTCTTTGCTGATTCCTCTTGCTGCTGCTCCAAATATTATTTCTAATGCTTCTCCAGCTGCTGAGCCTGCTTCTCCTGCTATGACAATGCATTCTGCGGGTTCTGATTCTTCACCCTCTGGCTCAGTGGATGTCTCTCCTTCGTCTGAGCAATCTCCAGTTATCTCTGCACCTGTTTCTCCTGCTGTGACAGTGCATTCTGAGGGTTCTAATTCTTCCTCCTCTGGTTCAGTGGATGTCTCTCCTTCTTCTTCTGAGCAGCCTCCAGCATCAGCTGCTACACCTGATAATGTTCAAGCTGTCATCCCTGTTAATGCTCATCCAATGCTCACCAGAGCAAAGAATGGCATTGTCAAGCCTCGCTTGTTTCCTTCTGTCTTGTTGACAGAAGTAGAGCCTACTACAGTCAAACAAGCTCTCAAGAGCAGTAAGTGGTTCAGTGCAATGCAGCAAGAGTATGAGGCATTGATGACTAATAAGACCTGGACTCTTATGTCACTTCCAGCTGGAAGAAAGCCTATTGGTTGTAAGTGGATTTTCAGGATTAAAGAAAATCCAGATGGAACAGTGAATAAGTACAAGGCTCGACTTGTAGCTAGAGGGTTCAATCAAGTGCATGGCTTTGACTATTCTGAAACATTTTCTCCAGTGGTCAAACCTATAACTGTGAGGTTGATTCTATCTCTTGCTATTTCCAAAGGGTGGCCTCTTCAACAGTTAGATGTGAATAATGCCTTTCTCAATGGGAACTTAGAAGAAGAGGTTTACATGGTTCAGCCACCTGGATTTGAACAGGGTGATAAGTCCCTTGTGTGTAAGCTTGACAAAGCTTTGTATGGCCTAAAACAAGCTCCTCGAGCCTGGTTTCACAGGTTGACTGCCACTCTTGTTCAATTAGGGTTCAAGGCTAGTAAGTGTGATCCCTCCTTGTTCACTTTGTCTTCACCAACTTGCTGCACATATGTTCTAGTATATGTGGACGATATTATTATCACAGGAGGTTCTTCAGTCCTAATTCAACATCTTGTTGACAAACTGAATTCTTCTTTTGCTTTAAAACAGTTAGGAAAACTTGATTATTTTCTTGGAGTTCAGGTTACACACTTGTCTGATGGCTCTTTGCTACTTAATCAGACCAAATATATTGAAGATCTTCTTGAGAGAGAAAATATGTCTGAAGCCAATGCTCTGCCCACTCCTATGATTAGTAGCAGCAAACTGTCAAAGTTTGGAGGTACTTGCATGAATGATCCCTTTCTCTATAGATCCATAGTTGGAGCATTGCAATATGCTACAATTACCCGGCCGGATATCAGCTTTGCAGTCAATAAAGTCTGTCAATTTCTGTCTCAGCCTCATGATGAACATTGGAAGGCAGTTAAGAGAATTCTGCGGTTTCTTAAGGGTACCATTCATCATGGGTTGCTTTTTAAGCCTTTCTCTCTTGATCGTCCAGTAGCACTTCATGCCTACTGTGATGCAGATTGGGGTTCTGACCCGGATGATAGACGGTCAACTTCTGGCTCATGTGTGTTCTTTGGCCCCAATTTAGTGTCTTGGTCAGCTAAGAAGCAAACTTTGGTTGCTCGCTCAAGCACAGAAGCGGAATATAGGAGTCTGGCCAACATAGCAGCTGAGATTCTTTGGATTCAATCCTTGTTGACTGAGCTGCATATTCCCTTCCAAACACCAACAATTTTCTGTGATAACCTGAGCACCGTAGCCTTGACTCTTAATCCGGTCCTTCACACTAGAACTAAGCATATGGAAATGGATCTTTTCTTTGTGAGAGAGAAGGTTCTCAATAAGACTCTTATTGTTCAGCATGTTCCTTCTCTTCTGCAGAAAGCGGATATCTTTACTAAAGCCCTCTCTTCAGAAAGGTTTCATGAGCTTAAGGACAAACTCAATGTGGTTGACAAATTTTCATTTGTCAAACCACCTTGAGTTTGAGGGGGTATGTTAGAGTACATTGAGTTTGTATTTACTATGCTGCTGCATCATCTTTTGAGTAGTTATGACAGCTGACATATGCAGCTGTTTGTATTCTCCTATTTATGTCAGCTGTTGGTATTCTCCTATTTATGTCAGCTGTATGTTACAGCTGTTGGCATTCTCCTGTTCTTCTATATAAGGATATCACATCTTCTGTAATCACTCAGATTATCAATAATACATTTTCTGTTATATTTCTATTTCTCTCTTCTCTCTCTCATTGCTTCTCTAATTTTAACAGAGATAAGCTGAAAATATGTTGCAGGTAAGTAGAAACTCTAATTTATAAGCTAATTTGAACGAAAATACGCTCAAAATAACTAATAGGTAGTCAGGTAGACTACAAGCTATTTACATAAGTTCTTTCAAACAGTTACACACACGTATTTAAATCATAAGATAAGCTCATAAGGAGGACAATTAATTTTAGAAGAATTTAGATGCTTTTGACATTGCTTCCTTCGGACATTGTTGGTTTGTTGATAAACAAGGATATGAATTTACTCTTTTTTTTTTCTTTCTTGTTTGGAAATTGTAAGTAAGTCTTATTAATTCACTTTTTCTTAAGAGGCAGAACGAATTTTGGCTTTTCTCTCTGTTTTTTTAGTGTTAATTTTCTTCTTTTAATCATTGAACCTTCCCTGCATTCTGTTACTGGTTTTAAGATCAAGTACTTGTACTGCTAA
The DNA here is from genome assembly GCF_012489685.1 of Lotus japonicus. Lineage (NCBI taxonomy): Eukaryota > Viridiplantae > Streptophyta > Magnoliopsida > Fabales > Fabaceae > Lotus > Lotus japonicus. The sequence goes on along the minus strand of NC_080044.1, from coordinate 81,429,508 downwards.
GTCAGTCACCAGATCCACCCCAGTGGTTTGCTTTTGCTTCTTGGAAAGTGGAAACATACAAAATGTTAATTGTTGATTTCATAAAGAAAATTAGTAGTACTATTTTTCTAAAAGCACTTCAGACCCACATCACATGATACCATGTTACATGTTTAACAACATTTCCAATGCCTGAATTTGAGGATTAATTTATAAGTAAAAACCAAAAAACACCGGATTCTAGGTTCTTCTTATTTTCTAAGTCCTGATAGTATTATAGAATACTAGATCTACAAGCTCTCGTTTCTTAGTTTTTTTTTTAATTACTTGAATCTTCCATTCCACCATAATACCATATACACAGCTCTAATAAGAATAAGATAAGATTCCTCAGTTTGGCACTTACAGTAAGTGAAGCTTGTATCCTTCCCAGTGGACAAGGTCACAAGGGGTAGTTGGAATTACTCGATTATGATGGTAGTTGGGAAAGAATTGTCTCCGTGACTTTTTAAGTGGGACCAACAGAGATTCTTAATAAATGCCAATGAAGATTACATTGAAATGGTGCACTCTGCTATCCATTCATAACATGATAACATTCACCTGGTCACAACAATTATTACTGTAAGCCGCTTCAAATATGTGTTAGAAAGTATGAAAACAGAAAAATAATGCACCTCAATACATCAACAAAAAGTGTCTTGAGATGTGTTATTATTCCGTTTCATACTTTTTACATGTATCCAAGCGGGCTCTATGCATTGTTGGTAATAAGCTACATACATTCTTATCAGGTAAATTTTGCAAGCTAGTTTCCATCTTATTCATTACTTGACCCACCACAAGGATCATGAGTAGAAGACATTAGACCCATGCTTTGTTACCAGCTTGGCTAACCATACACTTGAGCTATGTGGGACCTTTCTCATTTTCTGTAGCAAGAATTATTGAGATAGCCACTGAATGATTCATATCATGCAAATCCAGACATATTAATTTATTCATCCTAGAATAGTTAAGCTCACTTGTTGTCTCTATTGCACAACAAGATAAAAAGTTGTGGCTGCCAGCTTGTTGTCTGTGTAGTGACATGTTCTGATAGTTGTTTACCCCTCTTTTCTCTATAATTAATTCTATATCCTTAAAAAAATTCAATTAACAAAACTGAAACTATTGTTCTAGAAGTCTCTTGTTCGAGTCCCTGTGAATTTTGCCGCCCGTAGCGGTCATATCTATGATTGTCTTAGTAGAGGATACCCCGGTTTAAGCAAACAACAAAAATTGAAACTTTTCTAATGTCTATTACTCCCTTTAAGTAAAATGTTTGATTGGTTTTGCAGTCAGGATGTTGCAAACCTCCAACTGCTTGTGGGTACAATTTTGTGAGCCCCATATTGTGGACAAACCCTGTGAATCCCATGGCTGATCCAGATTGCAACTTGTGGAACAATGACCAGAACCAGCTATGCTACAATTGCAATGCTTGCAAGGCTGGTTTACTGGGGAACCTCAGAAAAGAATGGAGGAAAGCAAATATCATTCTGATTGTGGCTGTGGTGGTCCTTATATGTGTCTATATCATTGCTTGCAGTGCCTTCAAGAATGCCCAGACAGAAGACCTCTTCGACCGTTACAAACAGGGTTGGGTTTGATCCTTTCTCCTCCCAACACAACAAAGTTGTTAACTTATTATGTTCAGTTGCACGGTGAAATTTTTTATAATCACGTATTATTAGAAGCTATACTAAATCCTAGCTTTTGAGTAAACATAGATTTAATTAAGTGCAAATCGCGAAATCAAACATTCACAAACACTAGCCTTTTTGCCTTTTGGGTTTTCTTTCACGTCCCTTTATCTCTGTAAGAGCCTTTGTCATTAGTGTACATATTCCATTTCTTTTTGGCGTATTGAGTCACAGGTATTGTAAGTATTAACTTGTCTCATTCCTAATATTTACCTTTCCTTGGAGCATATGACAGACTAGAAATTCTATGTTCAGTTATGATATTTTTCCTTTAAATAAACATTGGTAGTCAATGCTGCTGCTATCCTCATTTTTTAGTTGGTTTGATTCCACGGTAAAATGTTGTAGAATCACTTCTAGTTAAAAGCTCAAGTTTTAACTTCTGAGTGTGTTTGGGAAACTCTCGAACATCTATTTTCTCTAATTACAATGCAAAAGAAATGGAAAAAATACAGCACCCAAAGCTAAAACATGAAAGAAATTGTGTAATTTGGAAAGTGCTTCTTCATATTGATGGGTGATTGTACTAAAGACATATATATCTTGAGTAAATATGTCTTGCATTATGTCCAAATTGTGAAACCATAACATAAACTTTCACATACATGCTTGTATAGAGCATTCACTTTAAAGTATTTTGTGAATAGCATTTCTATATGCATTATTGCTAGTAGAATAGAATACAAGAAACAAACATTTCAGAGAGTTTGATTTATTTGTCTGTGAAAATGCTGGGGGAAAACAAACACCCAATGTTTCCAAAATATCTGCTTGGTGCAGTCCAATAAATATGCTACCCTAAACTTTTTTTTTGTTAAATGCTATACCATAGTACTCTCATACTGGGCTTGAAACAGAAGCCCATTGTGCAAAATTTTGATAAAAAAAAAAAGAAAGAATCATGACATGCAATATGAACAGTTTCTCTGATGATAAGAAATCATCGTTAGAAATTCTCAGTTCCATCCTAATTAATCTCAGCCTTACAAGAGTGCAATGAACATATAAAATAGTAATATCATTAATCACTAATGTTGACTAAATAACAACCGTTAAACACAGATATTGTACTACTACCAGACAGTACTCTGTCTAGCTACATGCAATAACAAAATAAAGTACCAATCACAGCCTTGTTGGTGATGGCGATGGCATCATGCACTTGTTAATATCAAAGTACCAAATGCATAATTTAGATGCATGAACTCTAAAATCTAAGCAAGGTATTAAACTAACCAATAAATTAATGTGCATATTAAACTAACTTTAATGAGTTTTCACATTTTTAAGCGTTTAATTTGTTATTTAACCCAAGAACCAAATGCATAGTTCAATGACTTGGTTTTCATCTTTGTCGTTTTTCTTTTCTTTTAACCAATACAAGAACTTCTATTAATTTTTCTCAAACCATTTCCTTCTCCATTACTGAACACTGAACCGAGTGGAAATGATGTCAAGTCAACACAATGTGCAAGTTAGATAGATGCATGTGTTAAACGCGTAGTAGCTGCGCATGTGCTTCCTCAACACAAGTCGATCCATATTTCTTTTAATGCATAAGTCAAATCATTTCAATACTTTATTAGCAAATGCATGTATAACAAAAATTTAAGAAAATTATACAGCAATTTTATTTGGTTACATGAGAAAGAAAGAAGAAACAAACAAAAACAACTACTCTATGGTGTCATGGTACAACGACGCAATCAAACCAGTGACGGATCCAGAAATTTTATGTTGTGGGGGCAATATATACATATTGTTTTTCACAAAAATTTGTAGCATCTAAATTATAAAAAAATATCACTATTAAAGATTAAAATAATGGTCAATGTCATGAAATGGTATATACGATTATATCAATATTACAGATTATTATCAAAATTCAATCTAATGATCTAATTGTACTGATCATTAATTTTAGTAAATTAAAAACATGGCAAGTTGTGTGAACATTGGTTGGGCACTCATTGAAAAAAGTTCAAACTTATTGAAAATGTATAGGTGTGTGGCTGTGTGGGGGCATTTCTTGTATACTGGGGGCAATAAAATTCTTTTAATCTCAATACAATACTATTATTAGCACATTTTATGAAAATTTTGGTGGGGGCATTTGACCCACCCTTAACCAACATACATCCATCCCTGAATCAAACTAGACGGAGGTCGCGTCTTAATCCGCTGTTGCAAACCTTCCCAAGCCGCTTGACGAGCCAGCATGTCCGCAACTTTATTATACACTTATACTCCCTCAAAATGTGAACAATTGTGGTGCTCCAATCCCAATATCCCAATATCCCAATCTAGCATTTTGCTCATATTCGAACAATCGTATCTCTAGCCCAATAGGTAGACACATAATCCCAGACTTGGAGCACCTCTACCAAGTTGGCACATTCATAGTCATGAAGTATTAACCATATAAATATTCATTAGACTTATTGACTAAATAATAACCGTTAAACACATATATTAAAATTATATTATATGATTGAATGTATATTATATAAAAGAAAAACTAAAGTACCAATCTTAGCCTTGTTGGCAAACGTTGGCATGATGCTGGTAAATTGATGTTGATAGATAGCAATCAATCATCTATAAATAAATTCAATTGAATCTCTCTCTCTCTCTCTCTCTCTCTCTCTCTCGATTGAATCTGAATCACAATCTCTCAATTCAATTCCAAATGGATCGACCCGGATTCATAATCGAACCCTCCGAATCCCAATCCACGGGTCTCACCCTGACCCAACTCCTCCCAAGCCTCGTCAACGCCGCAAAAACCCTCGCCCGACCACCCATCTCCAACTTCCGGGTCGCCGCCGTCGGACTCTCCTCATCGGGTCGGATCTTCATCGGAGTCAACCTCGAATTCCCTGGCCTCCCCCTCCACCACTCCGTCCACGCCGAGCAGTTCCTCCTCACCAACCTCTCCCTCAACAACGAAACAAATCTCCACTCCTTCGCCGTCTCCGCCGCCCCCTGTGGCCACTGCCGCCAGTTCCTCCAAGAACTCCGCGGAGCCCCGGAGATTCAAATCCTCATCACCTCAGAACCCGACCCGAAATTCACACCCTTATCGCATTTCCTCCCACACAGATTCTCCCCCCACGACCTCCTCCCTCCACGCGCCCCGCTCCTGCTGGAGCACCACCACAACGGCTTAACGCTCCTCCGTGAAAATGGGTTCTGCAACAACGGCCACGCGCTCCGGGAGAAGTCAAAATCAAAGCTCGCCGCGGCTTTGGAGGCTGCGAACAAATCCCATGCACCGTACAGTGATTCTCCATCCGGAGTGGCTCTGGTGGATTCCGGTGGAAAAGTGTACAGAGGATCCTACGTGGAATCTGCAGCGTTTAACCCGAGCTTGGGGCCGGTGCAGGCGGCGCTGGTGGCGTTTGTTGCCGGCGGTGGCGGTGAGTATGAGGAGATTGTGGAGGCGGTGTTGGTGGAGAAGGATGGAACTGTGGTGAAACAGGAGCAGACTGCGAAGTTGCTTCTGAATTCTATTGCTCCAAATTGCCAGTTTGAAACATTTCTTTGCCACTCTCAGCAATCAAGAAAAGATTAGAAATGAAAAAAATGAAATATAAATTTGTTTTTTTTCTCCAAAATGTTATTGCCACTCAATTACTATTAGAGAATAATGGTTGAGTGATTGAATGTGATGACCAATGGTCATGGATGGTGGATGATCATGATTGGTAACTTATATGTGTTTGTGGTTCAAATGTGAAAATGGAACAGTTTTAATCCTTCACGTTTATATATTGGACAAGTTCATTTGTGTTATGATCTTGAAATTAGTGGATCAGCTTCATTTGCTTCTTAAACAAATTAAACATCACATAGAAGGTTTGTAATTGAGGAATAGTTTAAGTCTAATCCAAATTCTAAGAAGAATGTTTGATATCATAGAGTGTTTTACAAGGTGTTGTTTTCTATAAATCGACATCCAAGTAGTGGGAGCTTGTACTTTTGGCCAGTGTAGTCTTTTTGCTTTCGAATTTGGAGTCTTGTGGATTATGATTTATTAGTGTAGCCTCTAACATTCTACAATTCGGATTAAACCTAACTAATTAAGAAGTTAGAGACATTTGAACAACGAAGTTTATGGGACTCTCAACATATGTTGGTGGGTGGCCTGAATGGAAGTTTACAGCGTTGAACATTTGCTAGTGACAAATTAATGAATGATTCAATTAACGAATCTAAGATAAACTGTATCAAACTAATATTAAGAAGTTAGCTTATGCTTAATGATCACTCTACTTTTATAAAGATGACTTTGACCATATTTCTAGTCAATGTGTAATCTCCAACACAATATTACGGACTTTTCGTAATAGTGTAAATTTGTAAGAAATAATGTCAAAAACTGCCATTACAGAGTGAATGATTTCCTAAAAGCTCTCATAATTCAGTCATGTCGAAGACATCTTTTTTTCTCGTGACCATTCCTAGTGTGCATGCTATTATAACATGTTTCTTCTATGGGCCAACTATGATGGCACAATTTAGGTGAAAAGCAAAATGGAAAAGTTGAGTTTCTCTGCTGAATAGATTTATTTCTTATAGGGGCTATTATCAGATGGCCCCCCACCCTAGAATCCCAAAACAAGGTTAGGAAATAAAGAGCTTAGAAACATGAGTTTTGATGGTGAGGTTGCTATCATCACAGCAGCACTTTCCTTTATCCCACTAGACCAAGCAATTCACTTTCTACAGAGCATTTTTGGATTATCAAACAGGACTAGAAGCTCTGTATGTGAACAGAACGGTGGAGCAGCTGGAATGTACTGGAATAACTTGGTTGAAATTACTTTTGCTAGTTGCGATTTAGTTTCTATTGGTGTATGTTTGTAAGCTTGTTATGTTTTCACATTCGACTGCGAAGTGCTTCTGAAAGAAGCTAATGAAAGCAGCTTTTGTTAAGGGAGAAGTGATACTACTCTTTTACCATAGATTCTTAAGTGAAAATCTATTAAGGGGAAAACTTATGTTAGTAGCAATTGAGTGCGAGAATTGATTTCGATGAAAGAGAAACTTATTCAAATATGCTAGAAGCAAAAAATGTTGTTAGGAGAGTATGATTCCAAACTTGCTCTTGAATTGGTGAAAGCATTAGTATCAGGAAATCATTGGTCTTAACAATCTAAAAAATGCTTTTGAATCACCACCAAGACATTCAATTATCCAGTCATATAAAAAATGTTTGAGCCAAGAAAAATAGAACATGCAACAAAAGACTAAATTCTTGGATTAAGATGGCTTTATAGGGGAAAAAAGTACAAATCATTCAAATTTGGAAGAACAATATGTTAAAAAAAAAAGATTTAGTTTTGCATCCCAAAATCTTTTTTATTTTTTATGTTTTTTTCCTTTTCAAAAAATCTTTATTTTAAAACTTTTATTCTATCTTCAATCTATCTAAATTAAAAAAAAAAACACAGCCACGTTATTTTTCCTAGACATATTAACAGTGAAAGTTTTATTGAAACAAACAGTGAGAGTTGATGTCAACAACATTTTGTTTAGATCTGTACTATTTTCCAGTTTAAAAGCAACAAATTTAACTTATGCACAGTCTGAACCTTTTTCATACTAAAGGTTCAGTGAAGTTGAATTAAGTCATAATAATGCACCATGTCCATATTTTTTAACTCAAATCATAACAATTAGACAATAAAATGTAAAGAAATTAAGTTTAGAAACGTACCCATGTTTGAAATGTCAACCAGACAAATCAGCCACTTGTTATAGAGCTGCACTCCATTTTTGCAATTTCTCCTTGTTAGCTTCCTGTTTGCTTTGTACATCACAATATCACATCATAAAATATTGGCCAAACAAACCGACAATTTTTCTCGAAGCAATCAAGGATTTTGGAAAGTTCATGTAAACAAAACAAGGAAGATGCATAGTTCTTAGTTAGCACAACAATGGCAATCCAGGGCTTTTCAATGGCCTCCTCGAGTGCTGGAGTGATTTCCTCTCCTTTCAGAAGCTCCTCGTCATAGATAAAAGTGTGGATTCCCTTATCATAAAGAGCTTAGTAGAGATTGCCAGTAAAACAGTGACAGGTGTCAGAGCCCTTGTAACTGAGGAACACATCATAAGTGAATGCATAGGTGATGGAAGAGGAGGATGATGGTGGTAGCAGAGCCATGAGAAAGAAAGCTTGGTATGTGTAATGGTGTGTGTGAGTCTCGAAAATCAGATAAAAATTTAGAGCATGAAACTTATAGAAAGGGCCATAACATTAACTGAACAGGTACAAGTTAAAAAAGACAATTTGTAATTATGTGTTCATGCATTAACACAATCACCTCTGACATTTTAAACTATGCTGAAAATGACTGAAGCTAAGACTTATTTAGGAAATAAGTCAATGTCTTTTTACCCTCTATATGCACAAAGAGAAGGATTATGACTATGAGAATACATGAGTCAACTCAAAATCTTATGCAATCCTGCTCAATTATATGAGGAGTTAAACTTAAAATTGTTTTCTCGTTTCATACTAGCACAGAAAAACATGTGAAGGTGAAACAGCATCAGGAAACAAACACATGATTCTGGGATAGACTATTAGTTCTGATGAATAAAGAAGAATTGATTCGCAGGCCACTAAGGTCAGTGTAGCTAGAATTGAATTGAATTTTATATCAGAAGAGGACTTACATTCTATATTAGCAATCAGATAATCAGAGACTTCTACCCATTGCAGATATTTAAAACATGAAATTTATGGACACAGGGCCTATTGAATATGTAAGTAAAGTTACATGAAAGGAAGATGAAGATCAACCAATAAATATGAAAAATAAAAGCAATTTAAAGATAGAAACAGATCTGGGTTTGAAATTGGTTTCCATGGATTAGTGGAATCATCCCACTGTAAATCATAAGCCTTGGGTTAGGGAGAGTTTGTCCTCACCCTAAACATTGATCCGCCACCGAAAAATTAAAACACTGGAAACAATTTATTTTCAGCAGAATCCTAATCTAAATTTAATCAGATCCAGTTTATAGGAAACATCAAAGATATAAAGTGGAAAATGAGAAGTTCAATATCCAAATGGGGATCTCACTCTATCTCAAAAACATCAAATTCCTCTGATCGTATATTACTTTCAAGTTACACCCCAAATAAAACATTGTTAAAGCTAAACTTGCTTGATTTCTAGTGATTTCTACTTATGCAGCTCATAAGTAATAATAATGTTTGAAAATCTTCTACAATTGATTCTAAAGCCAAAACCAATATGGGGGAGAGAAGCTTTGTGAGTAACTTTCAGGTGCCTGAATTGATTCTGAAGAAAAATAAGCTGATGCAAGCATACTAAATATCGGAACCAAATAAATGGAAGTACATGTATTATTTACGTGCAACTTCTGATAACTAATTTCAGGAACCTCGTTGCATGCAAAGGCAATTGATACTTTTTTCTTTCTGCATGTTCATATTGCTGCTTTGGCCATCTCTCCTAGAGAGCACATTATCTTGCAGCTTGGCACTTCAATATTTTACTTACTGGTGTTCCACAGCTACAATTTCCTCATCCAACAAAAACTCTAATAGCTTCATGAACCAGATAGAAGAACAGACTCAGCAAATGAGGCAGAGCCATTGTTAGGTGCACCCTTTATCTTGAGAATAGAAGTAACCAAGTTATAAATCTGAACATTCTCAAATGACGGTATCTTCCTCCCTCTCGCAAATTGAGGACCATGTCCAATGAAAATACTCCTCATGGAGAAAAATGCATTGTCATAACCATGTGATCCACCACACTCCTGGTGCTTTGTTTTCTTCAGCTCAACCTTAAAACCTTCTTCAAGCAAACCAATTATCGGCGGAATCCGATCACTTGCTGCGTAATGAAGCCGGCTAGGTAGATCCTCCTTCAGATACATCTTCAAATTCTTCCCATTCACAACTTTCCCTGAGTTCAACCCTTCATTCATCTTAGCAACAACATCCGATGCAGCATAACCACCAGGTGGACGAATCGCGAGCACAGGAGTATGTGTTATGACCCAATTTGGAGGAATATCAATCCAAGGAGCTAAATCTTCAAGAAAAATCAACTTCTTATCACATGTACCAACCATTCCATGGTCACCAACCATGATAACACTAACATCCTCAAAAACCCCTCTTAGTTCCAAACCCCTAATCAACCTCCCTATCATGCTATCAATCCTAGCAACAGCTTGAGTAATCTCAGGATCATCAGATCCAACCTTATGACCCTGATGATCAGGGTCCTCAAAATAAAGTGTCAAAAAATCAGGAATCTCATCACTAGGCAAATCAAAATACTTCAAAACAACATCAACTCTTTCCTCAAACGGAACAGAACCATTATAATGGCTACAAAACTCAACAGGGCAAGCCCAAGATCCTTTTATTACCTCAGAACCTGGCCAGAATAATGTAGAAGCTTTCAACCCATTGTTGACCACAGTCTCCCACAGAGGCTCCCCAAGCCACCACTTAGGATCATGGCTTCCCATGTAGAAAGCTTCACCAGACAGTGGATCAGAAAAATGGTTGTTGATTATTCCATGATAAGCAGGGTAGAGTCCAGTGGCAATAGAGTAATGGTTAGGGAAAGTTAGCGTTGGAAAAACCGGAATCAACCCAGTTTCAGCTTCTGTTCCGTTTGCTATCAAACGGGTGATATGGGGTGTCGGGGTTTTGAATTGGTACCCGAATCGGAACCCATCAGAGGAAATCAACAGCACCACAGGGCGTTTGAGCTTGGTGAGAGGACGAGCCACGGTTGAGACAGAGGAAGAAGCAGGGGTGGGAATGGGAGTGGGAGTGAGATGGGGTTTTGGTGATGGTGAAGAGAAGAAGAGGAAGGCGAAGGCAGTGGCTGCTGAGAGAGAAATGCAGGTGATGATGATGAGGGAGATGAAGAGAGCTTTGTGGGGTGAAGAAGGTGAAGAAGAAGAAGAGTCAGTGTTGAAAGCAAGAAGAGCTATTGATGAAGGTGAATCATGTTCTTCTTGGTCATGGGTTGGGATTGGGATAGGCTTTGTTGAAGAGAAAGGATCGGAACCCATGTTGAAGGTGAAGAACCAGAGTTCAACGCTGACCAGGTTCTTCTTCTTCTTCTTCTGGTTGTTTGAGAGAGAATGGGAAGATTGAGTGAGATCGAAGGAGTTACGATGATGGGGTTGCAGTTGCAGTTGCAGTTGCAGTTGCAGACACGAACTGGTGGAGGATCGTTGTCAAAGTCAAAAGCAATCAATGTTTGTTCAGAAGAAGCTCAGTGGTTGGTGGTGGACACATTTGGAAGTTAAAGGGAAGTAAGCAAGAAACGTGTCAATAACATGCTACAAGAAAATAATTAACAAAATATATTTTTATACCAAATTCATTTTTTATTTTTCAATTTAACTCTTTCAATTTCATTCATTTTATGGATGTTTCCTTTGTGTGTAGAGCCGCCAAATATTTATAGAAGACTTGCATTTACCTTATCTAAGGAGATTAACGGAAGTTTAATCCTGTGACCTGTTAGATATGAGACTCTATCATGCTTCACTCAATTAACTCTTTGAGGATGTTTTCTTTCAAAAATATTTTTAGTTCATTCAACTTTTGTTTTTGTCATATGTCATGATATTAAAAAACTTATTCATACAGCACATTGTTAAGCAATAAAGTAAGATAATGAATCCTTATTTTTTCCAACCTCAATGTTTAATTATTTATACACATTTTCCATTGCTCGTTATCTCTCACAAAAGTTTAGTTCTATATGATTATGCATTCCTTTCATTAAGATACTTATACTTTGGATGTATGATAATTTTATCTCATTTTAATTTATTTTTTTAAACCAGTGCATGTAGGTCCAATTAGGGAGGAGTTTGGCTTCCATCGATAAGTGTAAGTTAGTTAGGTATTTTTTTAAACAAGTGCATGTAGGTCCAATTAGGGAGGAGTTTGGCTTCCATCGATAAGTGTAAGTTAGTTAGGGAGAGCTTTATATCCTAAATGAGTCCACCTAACTTGAGTTTGGACTCCATTGATTAGTGTTAGTTAGGGAGAGAGCTTTATATCCTATATGAGTCCACCTGACTTTCAGATATTGAAAGTCTAGAGTAAAAGAAAATTGAAAGAAAAAGAAGAAAACTATTATTAAAAGGTAGATACTATGAAAGGATTAGCTAAAATATGTTTGAATATCCATTAATATCAATACAATGTCAGTACATACTTCCAGCCGAAAAAATAATGAAACTCTTTTAGTTATTATGAACATTTATTCACATTACAGTGCATATTGCACTCAGCTGGTATTCAAATACACACTTAATTTTTCTTACTAGCTACTTAGTATTAAAAATGCGTTCATTTCAACCTAAGCAACGGTATTAAGATTTTTTAAATATATAATCACAATTTTTAACACTCAATCATTTGCGGTACACACCATAGTGATTCTGCTTTGTTTTAATTCCTAGAAAAAAATTTCCACACAAAACAGCTGCTTGACTGTAGAAACAGAAGAAGGATTGCCAGTTTTTGTTCTTCTTAATTCTAAAATCAAATTAAATTTTCATGCATATGGTCTAAACCCAGCTCACGTTCCCTACTGGTGGGTGAACAATCCAACACTTGGTGAATTCTGCTTCCTCAGAAGTCACAACCTGCTTAATTCCAGTGTTTATTACTTGGAAGCTGCATGCAAAATGAAACCAACTTGTCCCTGCTTACATACTCCTACATAAGGAAGGTAACTTTAGTTACTCTAGGGCTTGTGCAAAACACTTCCAGCCAGCAATGCAGCTTCCATCACAAGGTTGATGACTTCAATAACATCATCCACTTGACACATGTTTCCCTTGAAGGTAGGTGCTCCTGAATTCTTAAACTTATTCATGCACTCTATGAATGTTTGGCTACACTCTTGGCTTAGGTAGTCATCTGCATATATAGCAATAGCACCATTATCAATTTAGTGATTACTTTCATAACCATAGCTTTCAAAGCCACACGCATGTTTATCCTTACTCAGCTCTCCAATAACATTTATCAAAAAGTAATTTCTCAATCTTTCTACAATCAAAATTTTGAAGCCGAAATCAATTATGTGGAGGCAGAGTAGCTTTAGAATGTGAGAATTGATTTATGAGGAAAAAGAAGCTGATCCAAACATGTTATAAATGATTTATCTTTTGTTTTAAAAAGAACAGCAAGAGACAGTATTAAAATAACCAAATGGAAGATCTAGCCTCAAAACTCAAAAGGAACTTGGACAATTCCAATTCCCCCCAGTTTGATCAGACAGAACAGAATCTGATAATTCAATCCAAACCATAGTATAATATAACATGTTTGAATCAAGGAATTGATGATGATGTATTATGTATAGAAGTAGAACAACTCACTGTTTTTTATTTGCACACAGCGATCATGATTCATGCAACATGCATCAAGGCCATCACAAGGAGTCTCTCCAGGGCACCCACTATACAGAAGCCCACAGTACTTGCCATATCTCAACAATGGAGGCACTGTGCCATTCCAAAATTTAAACAAATCAAATTGAAAACCATAATTCAAAGTGTTTTCAAGTTGCAAAATTAAAATGGGAAAGCAAACAAACAAGTACTAGTCCTACCTGAACAGAATCTTGACTCACATTTGCTGCTGCACTCTTTGCTCTGCAGATGAAGCAAAATTAACAAAAAAAAACTTATTTTTATGTTGTAACTTAAGTAATTGTTGGGAATTAGATAGATGAAGCAAGAAACAAACCACAGAAACAGTTAATCCAGTGGTTTCAACTCCTATATTCAGGGCACTGACAGGAACAGAAAGGAAGTTGATGCAAGAAAAGAAGAGGAAAGCATAGCTGAGTGACTGAGTTAGAGTCATTTTTTGTGAAATTAATGTAAGTTTTAAAAAGAGTGGTTTTGATTATAGACTCTGATTAAAAGGAGGAAGAAAGGAAGAGAGACAGTGAGTGAAAGAGAGGAGAGGACTATGTGGCTGTAGTCCAGAAGAGTTGACAGAACTCAGAAAGCAAGATTGGAATGTTTGTTTTGTAGCAGCTCGTGACTGCAGGGGATACTATCATCATTTCTTGTGCCTTGTTCTATTCTTTCTTGCATACTCAACCAGTTTTAAAGTAGCTACATGGAAGGCCAAGTGATTATTATTTAATACTATTTAGTGATAATAAAATTGTATTAAACTGTAATTGAAGTTGAAGCACCCTTTCAAAATAAATAAAATTGAAGCAACTAAGAGTAAAATTTGGATAAGCCGTTATAAAAGTTAAATGTTATTTAAACTCTGTAGCATAACTGGCAAAGGTTGTAGCATAATTGAGTTGAACTTTCATATTAATTTCCAACCTATTGAATTGAATATCTATTATTAACCACATGCATGCCTTTCACAGTAAAATATAAAAGATTACAAACGATAAAATACACTCAATCTAACACATAAGAGGTACTACACACTAAAACAATGAAGGAACTGAAGAGGCAGAAGGAGTATAACACTTGAAATATTTGAGTTAATGTTGAAGATAGAGTCTAGCCTCTTCTTCCTTATCGCGTTGATGAAATTTAATATTTATAGCCTCTGATCTAAGGCTGGAGAGACTTGAATGTTCTAAAGATCATTTCATGCATTAGGACATTGCTTGCTGTAATGCTGCATTCTAAATCTTAGTATTGATCCATTGTAGTTTACATTCTTTTAAAATTGGCAACTTAAACCCCACAAAGAGAAAAATCAATAGATACATAAATGAAAGAATGAAGAAGACTCCATTTATCCTGCACCGGAGGCAATCCTCTTCGGGCCGGGAACATCAACATCCTGGTAGGATTAGCTCTCCCGGCAGATGTTTTTTCCATACACAATACACGAACCCTGGACCTTGATTAAGTGGAAGCAACAGAAAAATGCTGTTCAAATTACACGTGCACAATCACCAGAATCACATATTACAACTGCTGTGTCTTCGTTTATTTGGCTAGCTATCTCAGGTTGAGCCTTTAGATATTCTCTTCTAACAAATGAAGCAGCTTCGGTTGCAAGGGGAGCCTCCACAAATGCAATGCAGCACCCTCTAAACCCAGCACCACTGAAACGTGCTCCATGTACGCCAGGAGCTCTCAGAAGGATCTCATACAGTTGAATTAGTGGTTCAGAACCTTGGGAGACACATCATTTCACATAATCATCATTAGTTACTCGTAGTCATCAAATTATGCAAGGACAACGTGTTAAGTTTCATGTATTGTAAACGTAAAAATGAAAGTATATCAAATATATTTTTTAATTCTTACATTCAATATTTCACTCTTAATTTCAAAGGACTTTTGCTATAAAGCCCCCACAAAGCAGGCCCCAGTGAATTTAATAAACTCAAATAATTAAATTATTTTAACTTAAACTAGAAAAAATAAAACTGGATAGAGATTTTTGCATTTACATAAAAGGGATAAAGTCAAGAAAAAATTTATATCTGCTAACTAGACAACTAAACCTCGAGTACCAGTATGTTTGGATCCACACTTAAGCCTCCCAGAATCACTTCTCTACTCTCAGGAGCTTCTCACATAATCACTTCTCCTCCTAACCTGAAAACATACCAAGTTTCCTAACACACCATGAAAGCTGCAATTTAGTGATGTTGTCATATACAAAGACATCAGCAAACTTCCAACCTTAGACTAGCAGCGGTTGAAGACTTTTATTTGACAACTAAACTTATACAACAATTCATTTGTTCTACACACCAAATACACCTCAGCAGCTTTATGAATGTCAACTAAGCCCACCCAGGATCTCTAATCACTTTATGGATCACTTCTAGCCCCACCAACTTTTTTTAAAACAAAGCTTGGGAAAAATTAATCATGAAGTGTTTGATTCAATAATTAAAATGTTCTTAATAATTCATAAGAAGCTGCATTTGGTCTTCAGTTTATCAATAAGTTCCAGATATACTGCAACTGGTAACACCCGAAAAACCCCAATCTGTTGTTGAGATCAGGAAAAACTGAATTGGGAGAACTAGACTAGAAAATAAAACATATTGCTTTGCTGAGAATCTCAACTTTCAGTAGAGAACATCATTTACTAAGGGCTTGGAAGAATGGTTAGGAAAGCAACAAAGAAAAAGAATGTTTAGAGGAAAATATAGAATAAAAGAGGGGAAGAACAAAACTAAGTAGTAAAGGGAACAATATATGAGTTCAAAATCCAACACTTTCTTGCGTAAAATGGTATAGTAGCTTCCGGGGACTCAATTTTGTGTTTTGCTTAACTTTTCAGGACTCAATAGAAAGATATTGCAAAGCTGAAAACTGTTTAAGAAATTTCCAGCCCCTATAGTTTTTGTTTATTTCAAGTCAATTTCATCTTTTACAGCAAGATAGAATTTCAGAATATTCCATAAGGAATTTTAGGGTTTAGGTTATACCACATTCGTAATTTTGAATGGAACTCCGTCCAGAAGCAGCAATGAGATTTCCATAATGATTAAACTTGCCCATTTTCCAAGCCTCAATCCCTGGATTAAACATTAAATAAATAACAAAAGCAGAAATTAGTAGGACTCAAACTTACCTCTGAAGTTCAGATTTGTTGAAGTAATTAAATAGATAGTACCTTTCAAAACACGCATATTCTCTGAGAAATAATGCTCTGCTCTTTTGGCTAGATCTGGTTCTAATTTGCACTGCACAAAAAAAATGCAGGACTTACTTGATTGTGCTAAAATCGTAAGCAGAACTGCAGAATTCAAATTTTACATAGGACACAAATGAAAAACAACAGTAAATAACCTGGAACAAGCAACATTTAACAGAATACATTAATTAACTAGCACAGAAGGAAACGGCTGCTGGGGATAACAGTAACTTCTTCCGAATTTTGATTTAACATGCATAATTTCATGAGCAATTTGAACATTCAAACTGGTAAACTTTTAAAATGCAAGTTCCCTTAAATCTTGGCATATGGAATATGCCGTTTCCACATTGGATATCATTTTAAAGCCTATTTTGAGCATGAATGCACAAGAGATAAGAGACTGCTTAAGTTACATACAAATATTTAACCATATACGGCTTCCATATAAGATTTTACTATGCTGTTTGTACTCTGAAGGAACTCTAAGGAAGTAATTTATGAATTTCACATATCCAACCATAATTGCGATTTACTAGCACTTGGTTTGGTACTATCCAAAATCTAACCCAAAGTCAAGTGTGAGTGGCTTCGAAACTGAGAAAGCATTCTATACATGGAAGATGGTTTACGAGCCTCCATGTTTAAATCATCTTTTATGACAGTGGTTTGCCTTCATTTTTACGAAATACTTATGCCAGACAAATTCACATTAATGAAGATGTCAATGGTGCATTATATCACAGAATGTCAATGTTTTATACCTTGTGAGTCTCATAAACTTCTGGTGCAACTGTTCAGTGGAAAAGGACAATAACTTAGATCACTTAGCGATTTGATAAATGTTATAATAATAACTAAGTTCAAATGTGAGAGTCAAAATACTGGCCATTAGATAGGATGGGCTCTGCTTCATAATCTCCAGATGCTCTGCAGAATGAATTAAAAAATAAAATAAATACCTGAGTAAATATTGATTATCAAGCTAAATTAACCAATCAATTTATTCAATGATGTGATATTATTTTCATGATGGTGTATATTAAATTTCATATAACAAACATTATTAAGTATGTTAGAGAATATTTACTTATATTTTAAAAAAATATATTTTGCGTTAAAATAAAATAATGGGATGAGATATCAGTTAGTTTTGTTATCTATATGGAAATTTCTAAAGATGATCAACTTCATAAGAAATTTCAATGTCGAGAAATTGGAGCTAGAGAAAATAGGAAAAATATTATATTTTCTCTTAATTTATGCATTTCAGCATGACTGCAATGCATGTAAAGTACACACAAAAAAATGAATGAAAATAGCGATACATGTTCAATAAAATGAGAAAAAAACTTACTCTAGTAGAATTCGTGCTGCCTCTCGACACTCTGCAACTCGCTTATTATATCCAGGATTGCTAGTCAAAGCTTGCCTAATCCCTGAAAGAGCCAACAATATTTTGATTGCTTTTGGTTCCTCACTCTCTTCATTCTCTTCCACTTTTGGTCGATGTATAAGCTCATATTCTTTCGTCTGCATATGCCAAACTAAAAATATATGAAACAGAGGAATGATGACAATAACAGCGACAAGTCAAGAACAGTGTTGTGTAGACATAAAATGCATTTATGTTCTTTAACCGGAATGTGTACAGTTTATTGATCAGATATTCGAAATTCAAAGAAAGTGATCCAACCAAAGAAGCCACCCACATAAACAAGCGTGTCATATATTTGATAAAAATTTACTGTTATTTTAACAAAAAAATATTTTTTATTTAAAAAATAGTTCTTGCTATGAATATAAGATTTGAGGAAGTCAACTGGTGGCTAATGAATGAATAGTTATATTTTTTTATTGTGCTAAAACCAGCAGATAAATGACCCAATAAATAGTAAATACCATAGAAAGGGCTTTAAGCGAAACTAATGTAAAATAAAATAAACAAGAAACCAGTTGTTTGTACCATATTAAAAAACAATGCAAACATGACATGAATTAAGCCCGTTTAAAAAACCAATGCAAACATGAAAAAGATTCAGCAGTTAGCATATGTTAGTTGAACAAGTCAACAAGGAACTCTAGATTTGTGAGATAAAAAATTATGCCACAAGTTAGTGGGCAGAAATTGAAAGTGTTTTGGATGACAGTTGTAGTTTCCCTAGCATTTAGCAAAGTCTCTTTTCTCCAAGAAAATTAGAAACAGAAATATAAAAACATTTTAGCTGAGAATTCAGATGAGCTGCAACTTATTTCTAGGGTGGAGAAAGGAGGAGAGGGTAGTGACTCTGGTTTGCCTTGTATTTTAAAATGAATTCCCTGTTTGGATGCTTTTCAAACAACCGCCCTCAGTACAGCCTTCTATAAAGATGAAAAGGACATATATTCGTAGATAACATACAGACAGAACACGAAGTTAGAGTGACAAAAGGGAACATGATCAGCATGCCCGATATCAAATCTGATTCTGCAATCGATGGATATGCTATAAAATTAAAAATAAAATATGATTAGAACTTGCAAAGCCAGACATTAATCCAGATATAGATATTACCTTGCAATCCATGCACATCAAACAACCATGGCTTGAAAGTAATATAGCTGATTGATCCATTATACCATTTTTCAGACCCAAATATTCATTTTCAATTAACCTGCAATGAGAAAACAGAAAAGTAACACTTAGGAGGGCTGATTATCACCAGACAATTAAGTAATAACTCAGTGGCTTATCTATAACCAAAATGACTGAAAAGATTAAAGCTCTAATTTCATTTGAACTTTGGTGGCAATTTGGAAGTATAATTTTATCCAACGTAGTATGAGTAACTAGCTAGCATAAAGAGGTGCAACAAAACTGTAAGGGGCGGATTGAAAATAATATTGACATTTATCAAACCATAAACCGCCCACTCAGACCAAGGTAATTAAAGGCAAAAGGTGCAGGGGGGTTTTCACACCTTGAGCTATAAAGGAGCCAAAGACTTGCTAAGATAGTATAATACATTAGCTTTGGCGGAAAGTCATTCAAATTATTTGACTTTTTTACATTATTTTCCATATAAATTAACTTCCCTCGCATAACATTCACAGTAAATCTAAAAGATCATGAAGGTAAATTTACAAAGCCATAAGCTGCTTGCCATTTGGCATTCGGACCTAAGTCCCGACTCCCAAAGTCCAAGAACTAACGTATTCTTTTAACATTCTGACCATTTGGCATGTTAGTTGAATGGTCTTTTAGATATTATGTAACTGTTAACCTTTAAGGCGCTTCTAAAACTCCAAGAGGTCCTAACTCCTAACGCCTTCTAGCGCCACATCTGGTGGGCCTTTGACTACCCTGATTCATACATGTGTTCATGGTTGAAGAAGAATGCATTGTAAGTTTGTAACAGTCTCCAAGGGTTCGGATAAACTTACCTATCATATTCAATATTTTCTGTGGGAGATATTACTAAGTTATTTGCATGTTCCAGAGCCAAGAGGTAAGCTACTCCAACCTGTCAAACAATAAAAGTTGAAACCCCCCCATAAAAACCATAAAACATGAGCAGTTCCCAAAGCGTCAGCAATTAGGGATCTGTAGTAGTGTTTTCAGAAAGAAAACCATAATGAAAAGCTTATTAAAAAATAAAACAAAATTGAATCATGCTCAAGAAGCTAAATTTGCTGGATTCAAGTTCAGGTGAACTTTGTTTCAATTTTCATTACACGGCCCTTTGATTCAGACTTTTCAAAATTTTAACCACAAAAAAAAATAGACAGGAAGGAATTGTTATCTTACCGCAGCAGAAGAGCTTAAGCCCGAACTGTCCAGGCCTTCAGAACCACATATGTATCCTATGATACCCTGTAAACATTGTGAGTTTGTGACTAGGATGGTATACTTTTCAAAATAATCGAAATTACTTCCATACAGTGATCTTCATTGCAAGAAAACCACAAATGCATCACAAGTAATTTTTTAGGTATACTGGATCAAATTGACAGATAAATTCCATGCTTATTTTCTAGTACTGCAGATCAAATGCCATCATTAAAAATTTTGTATGAAGAACAACAAAAACTTTGAAACAATTAAAATTTAATATAATATGGATGTGCCAAATTAGAACCTTATAACGTGACACCCAAGCGCATGATCTAAAGATCCCACCTAATTCGTTAGTCCTTTTGGTAAACTTATGCTGATTTCTAAGCGTCCTTATTTATTGCGTTTACTATTGCATGGTGAATAAAACAGTCTGACTCAGGTGCATTTCTGATATACAGCAAAGCGCAAATCTTGGAAATATTCTGATTATTTCAAACTATTTCTTTCTTTTGTATAGTTCACTTTCTCTGTATGCACACTGCACCAACTTTTTAGTATCATTATTCACAGAAGACAAGGCAACCTAAGACCAAAACGCAAGCAACGCCCATTATACTTAAATCATAGGCTTCTTTACACGCGTTCTGACTGCTGATAAACATAAAAATTTTCTGCCCCGTAAAGATGCAAAACAATCACCGAAAGTCAACGTCAATATTTAGTAAATAGCAACCATGGCAATCACCTAAAAAATACATAATTACTAAGGATTATATTATAATGGCATATGCAAAATTTCTTAGCTGAATGGATTGTAAAAATTAGGTGAGATGAAATATTTAAAACATAATCACCGTGACAAAACAATTATGAAAAAATTGCTTTAGTTTGATCTGCTAATTGATTTTAGCATTTAACATAAAAGAAAACTCATGTGGAAGTTGACAACAAGCTATTGCAACCGAGGGTCATACTAAGATAATATCATAATATACAATGGACGGATCCTTTTACAGAACACGGAGCTTAGGGCTAAGTATGCCTTTTACTAAACACTTTTTAGGGTCCAAGTAAACTACAGTATAGAGCAAAGATATTCAACAGAAAAGTATATTTTCTTATTCCATCATTCTCATTATCAAAGCGAAAAGTATAATAAGTTAAACAAGATTATCATACAGAGCTGCTATATCTGTGTAAAAAGAGCTTAGCATAGTCAAGTGGTGAGCAGAAAGGTAAAGCATCATGGATCATCTCTGACCTTAGAAAGATTGTTTCCCTTACTCTTCAGTGCATATATGGCTCCTCTAGCATACCGACCCCAGTTACATTGTTCCTGGAGCACAGAAGAATCCTTTACCGTGTTCTCATTTTTTGACGTGGATCGTTTTGGCTGTGGATTCTCATCAATCCTATCAAATGCCAATCGCTTTATAACTCAATATTGGGCATATTATATAGTATTATTCGGGAATTTCAAGATAACAAAATTATGCAATGAAAATGAGAATAGCAGAGTAGGATCAGAAGGGCAGTTGAAATGCCAACAAGCTAGTAGCTCGATTGGCACCTCCCCAAGTCTTCTCCCCAAGTCTAGAAGACTTGGGTGTGATGATTGTGTTAGAGGCTTGAGTCTTAACCAGGCCATCTACCCCCCCCCCCCCACCCGGCCCTTACCCTGCCACTAGCCCTTCCAGTGTAAATCACGACCTCAAATAAAATGGCAGTTTAAATCATAAAACAGTTACTGCTCAAACAACCCACGATTCAGCCATATAAGTAATGATAGCCAGTGAAATCTTCCCTTCATTTATCAAATAGTATGAGCTAAAAATTTGGATTTAATCTTCACTAACGATTTTGTTCAACATGTCTTGTAATGCTAATAATTTGCAATTTTGTGCAGAGGAGGTACATATCTAACAATTACATTCACCCACAATGATTTTGAGAAATGCTAGCAACACATTTTCTAACTTGCTCTTTTCAACATACTCATTATTATTTATTAGATAAATTTCATATGGATCTCACCAAATAAGAGTGGGTTCAACTGGACCTACATGAATTTCACTAATAATAGTGTATTGAAAAGAGTTGGTTAGATAAGTATAACTAGCAATACTCAGATTACTTTACAAGCAATGGAAGAGAACCTTTGAAAAGAAAATTAGCATTATGATTACTGACCACAGACCTGAACTTGACTTCCCCTTGAAACTGTCCTGAACGAATCACAATCTGCAAGAAAAGTCCCATGGGTCATTCAATAAATGAATGAAAGCAACATAAATAAGAAGCCTGTGTGTATGTAAGGTCAATTTAAACAGTACTGATACAGCTTAATGATATGCTTAGCTGCAAATTGAACAGAGGATATTTCCAGATGTTTTCTGATGTTTTTCAAGATTGGAAATTGAGAACATGATCGAATTGCACCTCATTACTGTCAGAAGGAGTAAACCCCAGAAGTATTCCCTTATCAATTGTCATAGCTGAAACCATCCCACCCTGCAAGTACCAAGTGTTAGAGAACTCTTTTCAGAAATTTTTGAGAATATTGCTCAGTAATTGAACAGGTGAAATTTATCTGCCATTCCCCAACTTTTATATTACTCATTGCTTAAACAGAAGTTTCCCTATAAAACTTTCTAAATACCAATCTTTGAGTTTCATTTGCACAAACATAACAGAAACATGCATCAAAGTACCTGATGATCAATGTGTGCTCCCAAAGGACAAATTCGATAGGGAGATACCACAACTCGAACTTCCTCTTTACTCACATCTGCCATTTTGGAAACTATCTCTCTTATTTCATCTAGCTGCAAGATACATACACATCACTCACTGAGTAAGTATCAAAGAGTTTATCAAAACGTAATACTTCCTTCAATCTAACTTTTTGTTCAGGTTTTCTCTTAATATTTTTCAATTCTTTATATTTCCATTGCAATATTCAATTCCTTCAATCTTCATAGGGCTCAAAAATATCAACAACGACACTGCAGACGCCGTTATAAGTTAATAAAATTGATCGCAAATACTACAATTCACAAGGCATTACGCAAATGATGGCAGTTACCGATCCGGCGATCCCTATGCATCTAAGTCTGTGTTTGAATTTCTAATGAACTCAACCAGATCTATGTTGATTTCAGTTTCAATATGACATTGCTTCTTGGTTTGTGCTTTGAGATTTGCAATTTCCAATTTACATTGAGGCAAACAGAATCAAACACACACTGAAGTAATCATAACGAAAACGTAAATATCACATTCCAGGTAAACATTCAATTTCAAGCTAAACAATGCAAAGCAAGATCGATTCATATGTTCAGAGCATAGAGAACGCACATTGTGACAATGCGATGCAAATTGTGAAAAATTGAGCGAGATCAATGTTAAGGAACGGATCGGAATCGGAATGTTGACGTACCTCAGATTCAGGAGGCCAAGCGATTCCAGCCATTTCCGCAATTGGAAGCTTGTGATTTCGCGAAGGAGGATTCAGAAACGGAAAGGAGCTTGGAAAATGGATTCAGCACGGCACATTCATAGTGAGATGAGATAATGCACTTGCTCCTCAATCTCTATCATACATGAAATGAACGTGAATTAGCGGTTGGTGAAGCGGCAAAATCGGCTCACTTCTTCTTCGTTTGTGAGACTCACCCACCACCACTAATAATCACATCACAATGATAAAGCCATTCAACTAAATTTATTTATTTAAATCTTAATTCTCTAATCACTTACTAAACATGTTCAAAAAAATCATTTTGTTACTAGCACAAAGTGAAAATATTAAATTAATCACGGTTGATCATGATAGGCCTATTGAGCAACTAGAAGAAAATTGCTCATTAAATGTAAGTTTAATCGATGAAGTTAATTAGAGGCTCAAAGCTAACATTTTACATCAATCATTTAGGTGATGTTACATGTTTGCATTAACAAAGTCGTCTCTAAGCCGACACAACACGTTATTGACCATGGCCGACCCAAAATGTTGGCATTGGTAATTATTTATTTTATCACTTTTTTTGTTTTTTAGTTTAGATATAGTTTAATAGTTTGATCATTGCAATATACATACATATTTTTCAGTTTGTTATTTAGTATCATGCATTGTAAAGCTTTTAATTCGGTCATACGCCTTTGTCAATTGATTAACGCGATTCCCCTATTATTTGCACTCATTTCTCGTTTCTCATAAATTGAGACAATGAATAGAGAAATAAAGTGGTGAAGTGGAAAAGTTACATGGTTAAGAATTCAAAGCCTAACACATGGTACTTGTGAAAAACAAATTTATATATATATTTCAATAACTAAAGTCGTCCAACTCCATCTACCACTGAAAAACAAAGAGATGAAATTGAATAATTCTAAATCACAACATAAATTTGGTGTTGCTTCGATGAAGAAATTGTTACATATCTATAACAATTAAATACATTTGCCATTACAAACAACAATGACAATCATAAAAAATAACAAAAATAATAATATTATATCAACCATTTAATTATTTTATTAGAAATGTTATTTTGTCACATATCACATGATCTAAAATTTTCATCTTTTTTAAACTTCAAAACTTCACATATCACATGATCTAAAAGGATCCGTCCATTGTATGCAAATGATTTTTTAATCTTCAAAACTTGTTTCTCAAGAGCATAGGCGGTTTCTTCCACCTGTCGCACTCAATCCTCGTTGTTTGTAGGAAACTCCCATTAACATTTTCTTTATTTTAAATTTTAAAATGGCTTTGTCTTGTAGTAAATGTGAACCAATATCTTCACTAGTTCAATAATAACTGGTCTAACTTTTAAAATTGATAAATACAACATTTTCTACCACTATTAAAAGTGAGAAATGAATAAAAATTGATAAATAATATATATATATATATATATTATAAATGTCATGTAGTTTATTGAAATAATTAATAATTTCGATTCTCCTTTTTTTAATAATTTTCTATTCTCCTTACTACATCAAGATTTCAATTTATAAATATTATTGGGCTTAATTAAAAAAATTATGAATTAAATAAATTATTTTTAAATTATAATAAGTCTAGATATAGTTTTAGGATAAAACTTTAAATTTCAAATTAGTTTAATATTCATTATTTAAGAATTTTTTTTTAGTGAATCATTATATAATACATATTATATATATATATATAATTGAGGGTTTTATAATTTGCAGTACTTAAATATCATTAATAATTTGCTATTATTCTCATTAATAAAAAGTTCAAGTTCTATCGAGTTCAAAAAAAAGTTCAAGTTCTATAAAAAAAAATATAAAGTTCAAGTTAACTATACATTTTTTTTTGTTACATGTGGAATTAACAAGTGAACTTTACTTATAGATTTTTCAAAAAAAAAAAACTTTACTTGTAGATAGATAGATAGATTTTTCAAACGGATTTTCTGTAAGACCCAAGTTTTTAGCTTAGAATAAATTAGTGAAATTTCTTATTCACGAATAATTTCGATGTAACGTGAAGTAAGGAAGCTGGATAAACGTTTATTAAATGGAATAAATGTATGGAGAAGATATTTCACGAGAAGGTTAAGGACAAGATTCGAATCGACGGAACTTATGACACAAGCAGTATTCGCTTAAACCTAGGACAAGAACCTTAGGAAAAGATTAATTCCAAAGATCTTCCACCCTTGGAACACTATAGGAATAAATTCCAAAGATCTTCCACCCTTGAAACACTATAGGAATAAATTCCAAAAATCTTCAGAGAAATGTTAGAACTTCTCTTAATCCTTATATAACAAGCGTTTCAAGGTGAAACCCTAGGATCTACGAACGTCCGATTCCAATCATCGGAAGTTTGCCGAAACTAAAACCCTGATAGTTCAAGAACCCTAAAATGAACTGTCAAGGAAGACTTTTTCTATTCGGAGCTTCAGATGAAGATTCCACACGCGTACGCCCACTCTAATCGACGTTCCAAATCTTTCTTCAGAAGGAAGTTTCTGCATCCGAGGTCAAAATCATAAAGTGCATAAAGTGCATTTTAAGCCGGTAAACATTAAAAAAACAAGCCTCGAAAACCAAAAATCATGCTGATATTTCTTTGAAGAATTAGAAGTTTCAGCGGGAAGAATATCGTGTCTAAAATACGTTGGAATCAGTAGGAAAAATCGGAATCGCGAAATAATCATTTTCTCACGTTTTCAATTTCCTATAAATAGGACTTCAAAAAACTCAAAAAAATCACACCATCCTTTTCATTTTCTTTGTTGGCCGTGGGTGAGCTTCTTGGAGGAAAAGGAGGAGATTTGATTTTTTCCAATTCTTGACCGATCGTCGTTCTGTTCGTTGCTACGCGTAGGCCTTGAGGTACTGATGTTATTTCTTTCTTCTGATCTTAAATTCCGTCGCTTTTTGTTATGTCTTTCTGTGCTCCAAGTTTTGAGCTTTTTGTAAAACTGTCCAAATAGGTTGATTTTAGTGTCTAAATATATTCTCTTCGTACCCAAGAGTACTTCTAGCGGATTACATTTTGCCGAATGTCGCCGAAATGCTGCCGGAATTCATTTCTGTAGGAAATACCCATTTTTGGCTAAAGTTCCGTCCTTTGGGCTTAAAACTCTCGACTGAGCTTAGCGTTAGTAGGATTAGTCGTCATAATCGTCGTTGGTGTCGACCCCATCTAATTTGTTTTTCGAAATTCTGATTTTGAGTTTCCGAGCTAAAAATATTGACCAAAATACCCCTGTGACAGTTTTCGATCCGATAATTTTTCTGAGAGTTTCCCTGGCCTAGATATCGCCTAGGAATACCTAGGAATTGATTTAGATCGAAGAAAAAGTTCGGAAACCCTATTTTTGAGAGTGGCCGAAACCTATTTGTTAGGGTACCGTGTCCAAAAATAATTTTTGAGTCTCTATGACCTGAGCCATTGCGTAACTCTTTTGATTGTCGAAATTTTGGCGCTGGTTTCGTGTCATTCCGAGTTCTGTAGCTCAAGTTATGCTCGTTTTAGCGAACGAAGTCTCCGTTGTCAATTTGTGCCTAAATAGGAACTCTGAAGCTTTAAAAGCTTTCTTTACGATTTCGATTAGTATTGTTAGATCGTGTTGCTTCTAGTGAAGCTTGTGTTGATGATTGTGTTTCCTTGTTCTAGGTTCACAACTTCCATGCCCAACTTCTACTCACGAAGGTAAGGGTAACTCAGTTTTAGAGCGTCTTTGAGTCTTGCATGCTTTTATCGCACTGCCTGTGTTTGAGATGAAGATGTTTATATTGATTGGCAGATGATTATGATTATTATGCTTGCTTATGTTGACTGTTTCTGAGGCTTGTGCCAAATGTTTTCTGAAGGCTTCGGCCGAGTAAACTTATTGAGACGTGTGTCTCCGTTTTCTGAGAGGCTCTGGCCGTTTACTGGTTTCTATCATTGAACTGAGTTAGTATGCAATTGAATGAGTTATGCTTGTTGAAATTATGAATAACAGTTGGTTATTCTGAGTTGATCATTGGTTTGGGCATTGTTGTTGACTGACTTGACATATAGGCTTTGGTTCTTAAGTGGCGATGAGGTGGGTGTGGTCCCACGTGATTGTCCCGTCTTTCGAGGCGTTATAAAGTGGCAATGAGGTGGGTGTGGTCCCGCGGGATTGTCCCATCTTTCGAGATGTTCTAAAGTGGCGATGAGGTGGGTGTGGTCCCACGCGATTGTCCCGTCCGGAGTGGCGTTAAGTGGCAATGAGGTGGGTGTGGTCCCGCGTGATTGTCCCGTCTTGAGAGACGTTGCTGATCGATCCATTTTGGTAGAAGCATATAGTTGCATTATAGGGAACTAACACCTAACCCTATGTTGTTATTAGTTTATTGATATCTGATTTGATGTTATATGTTAGGTTGTCGATATCTGAATTGATGTTATATGTTAGGTTGTCGATATTTGAATTGATGTTATATGTTAGGTTGTCGATATCTGAATTGATGGTATATGTTAGGTTGTTGATATATGAGTTTAGTTATGTTGTTGGTTTATTTACCATGATAGGTAGTTAAATTTGAATAGCATGATTTTCTCTTTCATACATGGTAATTGTATGGAGTTAACCCTTTCTATTTGCTACTTGTTGTTTGGGCGCTTAACGCTATTAGGCGATGGAGAGCCTTCCGCTGAAGCTTAGCTGTTCAAGTTGGAGACCGTGACCGTGGGCGGTCGAGTAGAGGTGGATGAAGCAGTTGCTTCTCCCTTTTTGGTGGACTATGTCTGAGTTTCTTTTTCCTTCTGAAAACTCTGTTGTTTAAACCTTATATTCGTCACTTGTCTAAGTGAGCGTACTTACTTTGGAAACTTGTTCATGATGATGTATGACACTATTATTATTATGTCGGGAATGAGTTGTTGAATAAAGTCTATGTTATATATTCAATTATGTTCAGCTGTTTCGAAAAGGAAAAAAAAATATATTGTGTTTTCTCAGGATTAAGAAATAGTCCTTAGACTTGTTAGGTTACTAATGTGACTCCTCAGTTGAGAAATTGGGGCGTTACATTTTCCATTTACCCTTGTTTTGAAACTAATTTACTTATTAATTAAGTATGATGCTTATATTCATTTAAGATCAATATCACTTATATCTTGTGATTGTAATTTACAACTCTTAAATATGGAAGAAACCGTGTAAAATATTGCACATATTATACGTACTCATCTCAAATGAACTCTTGATTGATATTTCTCTACAAATGAATCAAAACAAACAAGATTGAGAAAACAAACTTATAGATAATATAATATTATCAGTTTGTTAACAAACTTTCTAAAAACGATTTAAACAAACTCTATCTACTCAACGTTATATATAATACACACAGATATCCGATTTGCAAACAACGCTCTCACTCTCGTCACTCACTGAAAATCATAGTCAAACTCGTTTTCCTCTCTTCTCCAATGGCTGGTGCAATGTTAAAGAAGGTCAACAAGATTTGCCAAATCGTGCAGCTGAAGCAGGTCATGAAGCGCTGGAAGAAAATCAGCCACCGCCCCCTCAACGACCCGGAACACCCGCCCTCTGGCTGCTTCTCCGTCCTCGTCGGCTACGAACAGCAGCCTTTCGCCGTCCCTGTGCTTTTCCTCAACCTCCCCGTCTTCGACGGCCTCCTCAAAGTAACCGAGGAGGAGTTCGGTCTCCGTGGCAAAAACTACGTGGCCTTCGCCTGCGATGTAAGCTTCTTCTCGTACATCCTCAAGTGCCTCCACAAGGACGAGCACAAGTACGGGAAGCTCTCTCTGGAACAGTTTGCTACCATGTTCGCCGATGCAGTGGCGGCGAAATCGGATTCTTGCAAGGGCCAAGACGTCAACGCTTTAACTACTACTCTGTTGCAGAAAGCATAGTGGTTTAGTTTTTAGTTCACTTCAGAATATATTTCATCCTTGAATCCAGTCCCTGCAAATTTTAGAGGGTGGGTTTCAATGTGGTGTTTTTGAACTTGTCTTTCAAGACTTGTTTCGTAGATTAATTGGGTTGTCTATTGATATTTGCTATGATTGATGTCAAATCTTGTTCATGACTTTGATCAAATTTTAGTGATCAATATTGAGAATTTGTTTTATATATATATTAATGAAAGATGGTAATTCTAGTTCTGTGTTTGCCCAATTCATCAAAACAAGAAAGTGTCCCAGTATTTTGAGGTAGTCTTTAGGTTGAAGCAAGGGAACCTTTGCCTTTTCCCTCAAGACTTTGTTTTGTCGATTAATTGGGTTCTCTATTCATATTTGTTATGATTGATGCCAAATCCTGCTCTTCTTCTTAATTATGCTGATGACTTTGATCAAATTCTAATTAGTGATCAATATTGAAATTTTGTGTTACTCATGTTAATTATAGTTTTGTGTTTGGCTTGTTTCCTTAATTCAAAACAAGAAAGTGTTTCTTTCCATTATGATCGGTGAACCTAATTAACCAATATTTCATAAATACTACTATCTCCGTTCCTAAATAACTGACACTATTTCTATCTAAATTTTGTTCCTAATTATCTGTAGGAAGTTAGATTGTAATTTTAATAAAACAAGAACATTAATTGTTATTTCTTAATACTTGTGCAACAACCTTAAAGTGTCAGTTATTTAGGAACGGAGGAAGTATTCTTTTGAAAATTTTGAAAATTGAACTCTGGTAGTTGTGGTTTAATCAAGGGTTGATCAAGTGAATCTCAACCCTAACCAATGAGAGCTAGTCATGAATCAGTTAAATCGAGTCAAAAAAAGTGATATTTAGTCGATCATGACCAATTTAATTAAACCAGTCATATTTTTAAAAATTCTAAATATTAAAAGATATATTAAATTTAATAAAATGTATTTAATTCAAATAAATGTCTAATATTAAGTTGGAATACTCACATATATGGATTTTTTTTATATTCATTTTTCTAATAAAATATATTTTACGATGATTTTTTTGTCAATTTGAATTGTACTTTGACTTAAGTTCTTAAAAATTAAGAAATAATTTATATGATATAATTTATTAACATTAAATTTTGAACTTTATATAGTTTGTTGAAATTTTTTTTTGAATTTTTTTTTTTGAAATGATTTTTGAAATACTAAACTCGTTGATTATTGATCGAGTATAAAAAATAATAAAAAGTTCTATATATTTTGGAACTTTAGTTTGTTGAAATGTATTTCTGAAAAAAGTTGTGCAATAAAAGAAAATTAGGATTTTGTATTGTATTTTTTGGTAAAATGATAGAGATAATTGGAAACTAATTTTAATTCTACATGTAGATATAAAAAGATAACGAGTTTGCAACTAAATTCAATATGTTGTTGCTGTTTTGTACGCTCTTTTTATAAAAAAAAAAGTTCAATATGTTGAAACGGAGAGTAAATTTAAATTTGACTTTTGATATGGTAGTTAGGTAAGTTAGAACAAGTACATCCATTTGAATATGAGAAAATAGGAGATCCACTGACAGTGTAAACTTATTTTACACATGCACCTAATTGATTTCTGCCACATCAGCAATTTATTAATTTACTAATTAAAATTAAAAAGATTTGTAACTACTTAGTCTTATGTGGCATAATGTGATTGGACGTCAGTGTAAAGCTGCATATCCATTAATCTCTTTGAATATTGTGAGAAGTTAGGAAAATACTGCTTGTGATAAACAACCCTGGTATATATATATGTTGAGATAAAAATGTATATATAAATGATTGATTATTTAATTTTATGATAAAGTATTTTATCTTGTAATTTGAAAGTACTCTAATTCTTATTAGAAGTCTCAACTGATCTAGCTAGGTGCGGATTTTTTTTTTTAACTCAGCTAGGTGCGGATTAATATCCTTATATTATGTTTCAAAAAAAAATCCTTATATTGGCAAAAAAATCACATACTAGATATTATTGATTTTAGTTAAAGTTACATAAATCTATCTTATAGTAGTTACTTGTACTTGAAAATGTAAGTCCGGTTGTTATGATGAGTAGTTACCACAATAAATAATTAATATCATATAAAACCTAAACTAAGTCCCTAACCATCTTAAGGTATCATCAAGTTGTACCTTTTTCCTTTTTCCTAACCACAAGTTAGTCTTTGTGAAAACTCCTATCCATAAACTCTGCTATCACCGAGATACAATTACTTTGAATTCAATGGGTCTCAAGCAGCTCATGATGCGATGGAAACACAACAATGGCATTGGCAGCTATCACTACTCTTATTCCAAACTTTGCAATACAATTGACCCTCCTAATTCTAAACATCCATATCTACCCAGGGGCTGTGTTTTTATCCATGTTGGACCCCAATGCGAGCGTTTCACCGTTCCTGTGCGCTTCCTGAACCTCCCTATCTTCCAGGATCTTTTCGAGAAAGCTGCGGAAGAATTTGGTCTTGATGAAGGCATCATGGGATTGGTACACATTCCTTGTGAAGTGGCTTTCTTTGAAGAAATCATCAAGCACCTCAACAAAGATGAGCATAAATATGGAAATTTTTCTTTGGAAGATTTTGCCAATATGGTTTCATGTGCTTAGGGGAACGTTAATTTTCACTGATTGTCGAATCTGAATTTGTAAATGAATACAAGAATTTTTTTTTGTTTAAATTAAACAAATATTGTATACTAGGTTTTCATCTTGATGTTCCAGAATTTGTCATCACCCACTATTTGACTATTTGTTGTAATTGATTCTGATTGATTCAAGTGATATATGTTAAATAGAAAAATCTCGTTTGGAGTGTGTTAGTCTCACCTTGACAATGTAAACAATGATATTTTTGGACAAATGTAAAAAAGGTTCAATCATCAAGGGACAAGATGAGAATGTAACCCAATAAAAAGCCCAACCATAAAAGCCCAAAACCACCTAAGAACAGAAATCAAAAGTCCGCCAAACAATACTCTAGCTAGGCCCAAAAATCTATACAAAGTACAAACTGCACAAAAAGAGTTTCAGTCTTAAATTCTTCCCCAATACACCAATAACTTTTAGGTCATTGCCTTTTTTTCTAAGCAAGTCATTGTCGAAGTATACAAATTAAATCCAGTTAATATTATCATTAATTTTTTTTTTGATGCAATATTATCATGAATTATACCCTAAAAAATATTATTATTAATTATTAAGTTCGCACTAATGTTATATTGACCACGCGCTTATAGCAATAAGTAATTTTTTTTTAAAGTAAAAATAAGTATCACTATATCTGCATTTATTTCCCAAACGGTTATTCCATCTACTCATTTTTTTTGCCATTCCTTTTTTTTTATACATCAGAAGGATAAATTGCACTCGCCAGGAATCGATCATTTAACCTCCCCCTACCCAATCCATATGTCCCGAGCTCCTACCACTTAAGCTATTCTACACGGACTTTTATCATGCCATTTACTAAAAATTAAAAAATATGCAAAACTAAACACGCAAAATTCTCTTAAAATGATAATAATAAAATTAGAATAAAAATGCAGTTGAATAAAATAATAGTAACCATTACTATCGCAATCAGGTATTTAGGTTGTTTTTATTATTATTTTAAGGAGTGATCAGTTTGTTAATCTCACTTGTTGATAATGCTATCAATTATGAAGATAAAAAAAAAAAAATTATGAAGATAAGAACTTAAGAAGTTCTCCAACAAACTTTGAAAATGGATTTAAACTCAATCTACTATCTTCACGGATATCCAACTATTTTCCCCTTAATTGCTAATTTGTTATTTTGACTAAAATGAAAAATAAAATAATCAAATTATCTACTTTTAGAATATGATCTAATGTGACACACTACCATTGAGTAATCTCACAATCCACGTATCTTAAAGCATCAATAACTAACATTACAAGTTCGAGCCGTTCGATCAAAGATCAGACAACTAACAATACTCGACCTCATGAATACGAAATTTTCCTAACCACATACAATCTAAATTTGAAAATGGAAAAAAATAAGGTTAGTTAAGTGATTTTTTTTGTTGGTAGAAAAGAAAACACAATCATTCTTCCAAATCCAAACAGGTATAGATTCATTTAAAGAGTATTTATAACTGAAACACCAAAACCAAAGGTAACAGAAAACTCTCACTCACTCAAAATCAAAATCAAAATCACATTCAAACTCGTTTTCCTCTCTTCTCTGATGGCCGGTGCGATGAAGAAGGTCGACAAGATTCGCCAAATCGTGCGTCTCAAACAGGTCATGATGCGGTGGAAGCAAATCAGCCTCCGCCGCCACGACTCATCGGACCCACGCCCACCCTCCGGCTGCCTCTACGTCTACGTCGGCCACGAACGCCAGCGTTTCGCCATCCCCGCGCGGTTCCTCAACCTCCCCGTCTTCGCCGGCCTCCTCGACGAAACCGAGGAGGAGTTCGGTCTCCGAGGCAGCGGCGGCCTCATCCTCCCCTGCGATGTGTGCTTCTTCACGCACATCGTCAAGCGCCTCCACAAGAACGAGAACAAGTACGGGAAGCTCACACTGGAACAGTTTGTCATCACGTTTTCCGATGCGGCGGCGAATTTTGATTCTTGCAAGGACCAAAACGTCGTCGTTTTTACTCCTCTGTTGCAGAAAGCAGAGGTCTAGTTTTTCTTAGTTCAGACTTCAGAGTAGATTTGATTTTTTTTTTTGGGTTTTTGGTTCTGATCATCCTTGGATCCATTCCATAAAATTTTCAGTGGGTGGGTTTGAATGAGATGTTTTAGGACTTTTCCTTCAAGACTTGTTTTGAAGATTGGGTTGTCTTTCTGATATTTGTTATGATTGATGCCCAATCTTGTTCTTGTTCTGATGATGATGATGATGATCAATTTTTAGTGATCAATACAATTTGTGTTACTAATGAATGATGGTAATTCTAGATCTGTGATTTGTTTTGCATTTTGTATTTTTAATTTTTAATTTTTAATTGGTGTTGTTAATTAGCTATTTATTTGTATGCATAAATTTTTGTTTGATCTAGCTAGCTTGCATTTTGAAATTAGAAGATGAATATCTTGTTTGGATTGAGGGTGACACATAATTCAAAGTATAATAAGTGGACAGTTGAGTCAATGTTGCAAAATTTTGCTTCAGGTTGTGTTGAGATTTCTCTGAGATGAGATGTGTACTTTCCCGTTTGCGTCTAGAATTATCGAATTCGAGCCAAATAGTAGATGAACTAGATCAATATGGCAACATGGTTGGGCGACCTTTCATTTCGTCACGTGCCTTGTAGAATTCGGAATTACAACACTTGTAGCCACATGGTTAGAGGCAGTCACATAATAGGTTAGTGTTTCAGATGTATGTGAAGTTAAAAATTGCCTACGAAGCTTCATGTTCACTTAAATACCAAAACGACTCATGTAAATTAAGGTTTTGAGTGATCTTTTGATTCTTAGTATGGTCATTCAAATTTACTTTGTGGATAGATGTCCATGGCAAACAAAGCGTACACTAAGTCTAGAAGTTAGACTTTGTGCATGCTTGAAACTATACTTTACAACTCCTTGATAAAAATGATTATGAAGCTTCTCACCACGAAACAAACATGCCAGAAGAGCTTAATTTTAGTAGGTCATTTAAAAATTAAAATGAACTGCAGATTAGGCTTAACCTATTTGTATTTTGAGCAACTAGAACCACTTGTGCTTTCAATAGTACTAGAATTTTGGTTCAGGTTGAATTTTAGCAAAAGGAATCTCGCCTTTCTGTTATGATTTATATAATTTTATAATTGTAGCTTTCCCCATTTTTTGTGCTTATTTTACTTTATTCTCACACCTGAGATTCCACAGGTGTTAATAAATCACCTCCACTTTGTTTGTTTCTTTTTGTTTTGTTATGAGAGAAAATGTTGGGCATGTGTCAATATTTGGCTTGAGAGATTCCAATGATCTTTCTGCTTACTCCCCAACTCAAATTCAAGTTTTCCCATTGAGTGCAATTGATTGAGTTGGAAAATGTTTCATGTACAAATATACAGCAACATTCAATTGGCATATGGTTCACCGATTTTTTTTATCATGCTTAAAATCGGGCGCCCAATCATATGTTAATGGGCGAAAGCTACTACTAAATGATATATGTCACTAGGATATCTGTTGAAATGTGTATGTAAAATATAATTACTTGTACGAGTTTAATAGATTCGCATTCTCGTGTTTAGCTCATTCAAAGTTATTTTTTTAGTTCTCTTTGCAGAATAGACATGGATTGTGATATTATTCTGATTTGAGTCCCTGAAATTTTCTATTTGATCAGGTGACCTGCAATTATTGCTGAGATGAGTTTCCTCTTTCTAATCTACGATTAATGATTGTTATGAACAACTTGCAGAGCATATACTATTGGGGGAAGGGAGAATAACGTAGGAGAGCTTAAAATTATGCAAATTGCATTCTTTTATTTTCCTTGCTCATAGGTCACCACCTTAATAATTGTCCTCTAATCTGGATTAAGTATTCTAAACTGGGGTATTTACCAAATCCTCAAACTTGTGGTTCTTGTTCAATTATTCGATGCATCTGTATGGGAAAAAAATACTATTGTGAGAACTTATTTGCTATTTTATTTCGTTTAAAAATCTAGTAAGAGCATGCCCTTAAAATGACAAGAATATTATGGGGATTAATAAAAACCTTGGCATACTACGGCTCCAACCCATTTAATCCACTAAGGTGAGTCAATAAAAAAAAATTCATCTATGAAACATCTATTTTTTTCCAACTCAACTTACTAAAAAAGTGGGTTGAGCCAGGATGGCTCAAGAGTCCAAAAAAAACAACAACTATAATCTAAATTTGATACTGTTCATTAATAAAAATTAAGAGCGTGTTTGGAAGCCACGTTGTCATCAGTTGTTTCAATTTTTCAAATAGAGTAATGTTAATTAAAAATCAAGAGTTAAAGAAAAACATGAAAGGATGCAATGAATTTCAAGCAAATTGATTTTCACTTTTATCTCAACTCCATATATAAACCACAATTAAAAGTGCTTTTAAGAAAAGGTTTAATACAAGCTTATAAAACATAGCTTTAATTTATCAGTCATCACCTTAAAAGTTTGTATTTGTTTATTTAGTGTGTCAATTGTTTTCCGATTCCTTTTTTTTTCTGGTTCCGCCCATCATCTATCTTCTCGATAATGAATTTCTGTTTGGATTACGAGCAAGATATCCTGAAACAAGAAATTATCGCCTATTTATCAGTTAGAAATAGTCAACACCGACCATTTCCAATTTAGCCATGGATAAGGATGAATTACTAGTTTCAAAAAAAAGGATGAATTACTACTATCATTAACAAACTATTAATTAGAGATATCATATTGAATACTATTTGAGTGGAATAGTATTGCTTAAATTGTTGACTCTTTAATATAAGTGTTTTATTGTGGACACAAATTGTCACTTGACGCACTATCGTTTCGTTCGGTTTAAAAGACTCACAAGTCATGCAATTAACGACAATTTAGTGGATTAGAGAGACCATGATAAAGTCTTAACTCGTCCAACTAACTAATCAAATAAATATTAACTTGTTAAAGTTAATAATTCAAGACACTAGAGTATGCATTTAAAAAACTATTCACAATAACCATGGTAAGTATTTTTTTTAATTAGCCATGCTAAGGTTACACACACTCATTATCACCCATATCAAACCTTATAAATACATGTATGATCACTATGTAATTTTTTTTTGGTAGAACTATGTAGTTTAAATATTATTAATTTGCTATCATATTGTTCTCATAGACTTTGAGATACTCTCTCTAATCTTTTACCCCCCCTGTTCCAGAAAATTTGTAGTTTTGGGTATGATTTCAATATTTTAAATAATTTGTTGTTTTCGGATGCCAATGCATTTTTCCCCATTTTTTCCTTCTATACACTTATTTATTAAACTTGATCTATCCCCTATGTTTATTGCAATTCTTGATATAGTTACCACTATCCTTAGAAATAGAACATCATAAATAAAGACAATCTAGTCAAATTGTACTATCAATAATTGTTTTCTTACTCTTTGTGCCATAACATTAAACTACAAACTTTCTGAAACGAAGAGAGTAGTTAAATTTGGGTATTAAAATGTCATTTGCAGGAACCTCTTTATCATGTGTATTCTTTCTGCTCCACCACATTTATGACCACGTTCACCACTCTATTAGAGTAGAGAGCTTCTTAGCTCAATTTTTAGAAGAATAATAATTATTATGTATTGCACACTATTTGGTACACCCTCTGATTACTATTATAAGCAAAAAATAACATTTTAGATTCATTGAATAAATGATGTATCTAGTCATTAGTATAGGCTAGATACATCAATTATTGAATGAACTAGTTTATTCTCAATCAAAAACTTTGATTTCTAATTTCGAGGAAAAACTTCAACTTATAGCCCTATGCAAGAGCTTGTGCCTCCGAATGATAAACATAAAGTAGGCAAGCAGGCCCATTTTTTTAACTTTGTAAACTTTGGAAAAATGAAATTTAATTTCAAAAAAATTATTTATATAGAGGTTGTTTAAAATTTAAACCCCTCAGGAGGGTAATTTAACAACATTCTCAAGGGTACTTATAAATAAATAAAAAATCTTAATTTTTAAACTCATTTATCTTAAATAATACTAATCACTAGTTAAGTTTGCAATGAGCATATTTTATGAGCTAACCGAGCATTTCGGTTACTATTGTTGGTGGTGATGGATTTACAAAGAAAAAATGGATATTAAATTTTAAAAGAGGAAAGGGAAACAGAGCTGAAAGTTGTGCAGCAGTTATGGGAGCGCCGTAGTACTTTTCTTTTCCGTATGCATGCGCCGCGCGGGTACTGAACCCCCACATGGATGCCTGCACTAGCTTGCAGTTCTCTTCTGAATAACGTAATCAATCTGTTGTGACTTGTGACCTACTTATCCCTTTTCTGTTTTTTTCTCTCGTTGGAAGTTGGAACTGGAAAAGCATTCTCAGTTATTCCAAATAAACAATTCAACCTAGCTATATATAAAAAATATGTAACTTTTGTCCTTTTGGTAATTTGCAATTTGGCATAGTAAACTACTAAAGTTTTCTGAGTCGCTCACTCCACATGGCTTTGGTGCATATTAATTACTATTCTCACTAACCACAACGTACACAAGGAGATTTGGCACACTACCACCCGTGATTTCTTCTTCTCTTCTCTTGATCCACTCAACTAAACCTTACTTATTAGATTCAAACCTTACTTTCTTTTCACAATTTGCGGATCCACACCCGCAAATCACTCACTTAACAATTGCACAATCTCTACACTAAAGATAAACAAAAACAATTAACAAAGGAGAAACCTGCATGGTAATTCGTACATCATTTTCAGTCACCAAACTGATCTGGATACATAAAAAAATCAACAAAATGAGCACGGAGCATGCAAGAAGCAGAGGTTCTTGTCGGGTAAAACATATGGTACCTACCACGCATACCAACTACCAAGTACAGATTCGTTGCGTCCAGTGGATCAAACGTATCAGAATTCTGAAACCATTAATTTCATTGACCCACTCAGATATGAAGCTGTGTGTTGTACACGTACAAAGTAAGTGGACCGTTTCCATAACACGTACGCTGCTCAGCGCGTCCTTGAATTGATGGAGTAGCTGAACCAGAATCAGTGACCTACAAATGAATGGCAAGACGTAATGTTGGCAGTTTTTACCGTTTGGTGTAGCTTAAGATCACTGAAACCGTGATCGGATCATGATCTGACGGTAGGGGAAGCTTAGGTTGTTTCACTTTCCCTTTCCCAACTCCAACTCTGTTTTCATTATTAATTTCCATTTCATGTCATGTGCTAGTCACCGGTCACTTAGCTCAATTGATAAATGGTGTGTTTTGAACTTTCCATAAGAACAAATAACAAGAAGTGTTTTAGTAGAGTTAACTGCTTAGTATTTTTTTATAAGCAAATGTTAGTTGTTAATTGTTAGTAAATTATTTTTTTTGTCAGGATTTAAATCATGGCCCTTTCACCTTGCAAATCTCTCAATTTCCCTTATCTTAGTCATAATTTGATTTGAAAAATTAAACTTATTGAAATAAGTGATAGATGCATTAGGTAGCCTAAATATTGCTTATGTAAGTATTTGTGAGACTTAGTATCAAAATTAAATATTGCTTAAACTTTTCGAATAATTGATTCTTGACATAATATTAAAGTCTCTATAAGTATAACTAAGTGGTGTATTAGATCTTTACCGCTCTTAATCATTCTAATAAAAAATAGTTGGATTTCAACATATGTTAGATGAGTCCGTGCATTTTTTACGTTTCAAGCTCAAACAGTTGTTAAGTGAGCATATGTGTATCGTGTGTTATTTACTTAATAACTTGAGCTTTTTGGATGATCAATTCGGGACAAATAGGTTTTGACCATGCTAGTTTGAGTTTATTTTCATAAGCTACGTTATTCATTATATTTAACTT
Organism: Lotus japonicus; assembly: GCF_012489685.1. Classification (NCBI taxonomy): domain Eukaryota; kingdom Viridiplantae; phylum Streptophyta; class Magnoliopsida; order Fabales; family Fabaceae; genus Lotus; species Lotus japonicus. The sequence goes on along the minus strand of NC_080044.1, from coordinate 81,389,291 downwards.
ATAAATAAAAGTTTATGCTTATTCTTAATCTAGTTTGCACGTATTTTAATAAGTTTTTTAATTTAGCTTATGATTAAGTTGCTTACACATTGCATTGCACAATAAACTAATTTAAACAACTTATAAAAATAATTAAGCTTAAAACATATTATAATTAGTATGCTATAAACTATTTACACACTTTTTTTCAAACTTGTGTTAACATTTATAATACCAGAGAACCTCAAATAATAAGTTCTTCGAGGCTCAAAAGTCAAATTAAACATCATCAATAATTAACATGAACAATAAATTAAAAATGATATGAAGTTTAAATTTCTATTATTTTACGAGAGGAATTATTTGCCATTAAATATTTCATAGAGAGTATATATGCTCAAGGTGAAGGCTTAAAAATGAATGCATGGCACAAGTGGCACAACCTGCACCTATCTATACATTAAGTACGTCAGAATGTGCATGCATGCCATGAATTGAATACTGCAATACATGCTGCTGGAGTCCTGGTCACTATAGCTATGTCACTCTCATCCTGATTGTTAATTAATTAATGTTCCTTATGGAGTAGATTACGTGTCAAAGCTTTCATAATCAAAATTTCACGATATTAGTACCAACAGACATTGACGTACAAACAAATGTTATATTAACACTTAATTTGAGATAAAAATAAAAAATAAACTGAACTTTATTTTTTACATGGATTGGATAAATTGTTATTTTATATTAGCTTAGCTGATATTCAAATTATGTATTGATTGAGATAAATATGTTTTCAAAAAGACTGATGAGATGCATGAACCAGAGCTCATCATCAAATTATGCATATTTGTATCGATTATTTGAGTTATTTATTATTTATATTAAGTAGTCAAATTAATTAACTAATTATTTGAATTCTTTATAATTTATGTTAATTAGAACACTTCCATCACCTAAACGAAAGCGTGCATCGACTTGACTTTGTTAAATTCAACAACATGGAAGCAGGCATGCATCTTAACATACTTGAACATCTCATTAAAAAATTATATTAATGCATGTATAATATTATATACTGCTTGGTACGTACGTAGGTTCTGATGATAACAAGGGGTGGATTTGATGACAAATTAAAAATGTTAAGCGATCATTAATAGAGATTGATGGCTTAAATAAGTTTTTAGTTTTTTTTTCTGCTTCGATTTTTTTTTGAACGATGCTTCGAAAAACTAAGTTTCATATACAATTGAGTTCATTTTTCCTAAAAAAAAAGGTTTCTAATTACGAAAGGGTTCTTTGGTTCAATTGTTAGTTTTTCAATCTGTTCGTCGGTGGAATAGTTATTTTTGCAATATTGAGTACTAGTCTATTTTGCATACATCTACCAAAAAAAGAGACTATTTTGTATTACCACTACAAATCTCAAATGTTTCTTTAGATTTTTAATAAAAAAAGGTCTAGTTACTTAAGGCCCCACACCAGGATAATGGGCTTGGGTGTCTTAGAACCCATGTCGACTTGGGAATGGGCTATTTCACTGTTTCTCCCGGAGTTAAACAAAGCACTAATTGACAATGTGTGTGTGGGAAATTATGTTTTGTAGTTTTTTTTACTATTTACACGTGGTTGTACACTCTTAGTGTAAAAATGTTTTACACAGACATTCAATAATTGAGTGTCATATATTAAAAAACATTTATGTTCTTTTTTTGTTTTAATTAAATTAAAGCTTATTTTCTGATTTGGAACCTATCATTGGATGTCTATATAAAAAATGTTTATACTAACGTGCATTTCGATTAAATTCTTTTATTTTTTACTTCTTTTTAGGTACATCAGAAAGATAAAATTACACCCGTCAAGAATCGATCCCTGAACCTTCCCCTACCTAACCCATATGTCCCAAACTCCTACCACTTGAGCTAAGATGAGTCAAGATCGATTGCTAACAACATAGTAGCTTACGCCAAGACCTCTCCACCCTGATCACGAGCTACCATACCAACACTAACCACCCAAGGGTCACAAACTGAAATATCAATTTCCACTTTGACCCGACCCGGAGAAGATGCCACTAAGCCACCTCCTGCACCGCCGAGGGGTTAGAAGAAGGTAGGTCAATAAGCGACAATAAATGAAGAGCAGTAGCCCACGCCATAACTCGCTCAAAAGAGTCGGCACCTTTACTTTTCCTTTTTTTTACTTCTATAATATTTTTTCTTTTTTTCAAAAATGATTTTTTTAGAAGATCCCCTTATTTTATTCTTACCCAAAAATATCCCCTTGGGGGCGTTTGTTTCAAGGTTTGAGATCACATTCCCGGGATGTTGTTATTCCCAGGAATATGATTAACGGGTATGTTATTCCTGGGTAAATCTTATAAATGTGTTTGGTAAGTATTTTGTATTCTCGGGAACATTTTAAAATTTTCTTAATTTAAAAATTAAAAAAACTTAAAAATAAAGGTAAAAATGATAAATTGTGGGAGAAGTAGGAAGTTACATTCATCTTTCCCATGAGAATGTAAGATTCCCAACTTTTTTCATGGGAATTAATATGAAGGAAATCATGGGAATTGTGGAAGTTATTTTATTCCCGGGAATGATTGATACCCAGGAATCATAGTTCTCAATCTTGTAACAAACGCATGAATGTTCATTCCTAACCTTCATATTTCCATGAATCTCTTTTCAAATCTTGAAACAAACGCCTCTCTTGTTTTATTATTTCAAAAGTTCCATTATTACTAAGATCTGCATGTATGTCATTGTAATGTAACAGCAATAGCAATAATAATGACAATAACTCAAGAAGTAACTAATTGACGGTTGCAAACAAAGCAAAGGAAGATGGTGGTGGCCCAACACAAAGCGCGAACGAACAAGAACATTGTGTTTGTCTGAAAGTGCTGAAACATGTTTAGAAATTAGCAAAAAATGAGAGTGTGTCTTGATTCAAGAGTAGTAGAACATGATGATGATGATGATAATGATATTGAATATTGATAACCTCACAAATCTCCATCACACTCCACCCATTTCAAATTGCACACCACCTGTTTGATGAATGATCCAACCCACAAAGCATGTCAATCCTCACCTTCACCCACATTTCATCTCCACCCAATCTCACATTTTCCCTTTTCCCTCACTCTGATTCTCAATGCAGGGTTTCTCTGAGCAAAAGGGTCTCTGAGAAGCACAAGAGCATTTGCTCAACGACCAAGATCTTGGCTACTGGGAATGGGAGTGGGTTTGAGACTGAGACTACTTTGGTGGTTGACAAACCCCAGCTGGGGGGTCGCTTCCAAGTTTCCAGGGGTTACCCCGCGCCCTTTGGTGCTACTGTTCGAGATGGCGGGGTCAATTTCGCCATTTACTCTCTCAATGCAGTCTCTGCAACTCTCTGTTTGTTTACTCTCTCTGACTTTCAGGATGTGAGTTCTTCTAAAATTACTTTCAACACATGTTTGGATGATCAGCATGTTTTTGTTCAAAATCAATTCTGGCATCCATTTGCTACTCGCAAAAACTTCTTACCAGAATTGATTTTGGCTTTAGAATAGGATTTACAAACATGCACTGAAATCTGAAAATGTTTGTTAGAATCATGTACTTTCAGAGCATGTTTGGATCAGCTTATTTGTTCTTCTGAATCAATTATGTCATCCATGAGCTACTTATAGAAACTTCTTACCATAATTGATTTTGGCTTTAGAATAGGATTTACAAACATGCACTGAAATCTGGAAATGTTTATTAGAATGAATTTTGAAATTTTGTACGAAAAATGGAAATATAAAACAACACTTGGTGAGGTCATGGAAAAGTTGTTTTTAAAGATATTTTTGGACCCCATGTTCTTTCTTATAGCCCATGTTCTTTCTTATAGCCAATAATAATTTTTCCTTGGTACTAAATAGCATTTCCAGTTTACATAGTTTGAAAACATTACTTCAAAGTGGAAACATATAACCATAGATGGTCGGGTTTATGTAAAAAGAAACTATTTTTGAAGATATCGGAATGCCCCACTTTCACTTTATTAATCAATCTCAATCATCTTTGTTATTGATGCAACTTGTATTAAAAATGCATTGTGCTAAAGAGCATTCTCCAATTTATATGTTCTGAAAATGTTACTTCAAAGTAGATTCTTGAGACTTCTGGCCAGTTTTGCAGATCTTCCACTTAGATTGTGGGGTCTTAGTAATTTCAGTTCGTTTGTTGTAGAATCAAGTGACAGAGTATATTACTCTTGATCCGTTGATGAATAAGACTGGCAGTGTCTGGCATGTTTTCCTGAAAGGTGATTTTGGAGATATGCTATATGGATACAAATTTGATGGCAAGTTTTCTCCTATTGAGGGACACTACTATGACTCTTCTCTTATACTATTGGACCCTTATGCAAAAGTTAGTGGCTCTGAACCCTTCTTCTACTTATTCTTCTTTTAGTTACTAGTAATATATAAATCAACACTAGTGAAGAGCGATACATGATGAAAACCCCATCTATGGTTAATTATTGGTTTTCTATAAATATCACATTGCAGTGGACCCTAATAATATGCTACTTATCTGTCTAGGCAGTTATAAGCAGAGGAGAGTTTGGGTCTTTGGGACCTGATGGTAACTGCTGGCCCCAAATGGCTGGCATGGTACCTTCTAATGATGATGAGGTACATTATTTATTATGGTTATTTACTCGAACTTTTCAAAAGCTATATTTCACTTTATTTTTACTTGGTATGCAACTTGTTTAGTTTGACTGGGAAGGAGACTTGCCTCTGAAGTACCCACAAAAGGATCTTATTATATATGAAATGCATGTGCGAGGGTTCACAAAGCACGAGTCAAGCAAGACCAAGTTTCCTGGTACATATCTTGGTGTAGTGGAGAAGCTTGACCACTTAAAGGTGAAGTTTCGGATCATTTTCTAAATTACTTAAAAAAGTTCCTTTTGGCATTCTACCAATGGCTATTATGCGAAATTAGTCTAATAGTTTTATAATTTCTTTGTGAAAAATTGTTGATTCTATATATTTATCACGTGGACAGAAAACGTAATTCATCAAAAGAGGAAAATTACATTACACAGAAGATAATGTGTCTTCTAAAAGGAAGAAATATAAATCAAATAACAGTGCCCACAACTGGTCAATGTATCCTCATGATGGATGCCCTTGACATAAAGCCTTGAACCAAACGCCAAAACGAAGCCATAATGTTCATTTTGTTAATTTGATGCGATAGAAGAGACAGGGTAGACTTGAGTCAAGAAACTTCCAGCATCTTTCTGTCATCAATAATACTGAATAATCAAATTGCACACTTCTGAATCTAATTGTGATGAAATCGTCACTTGTAGAAGGAAGGACACATGTATCCTCATTTAAGGCAAAGGAAAGGCATATTCTTATGCAGTGAGTCATCAATGCATGATAGTAAAGGAACTTGATTATAGAGTCAAAGTGGACTTTGGGCTGAGTCATACTGTCATCCATACTTTTGGCCAATGAGTTTCCCAACCCTGGTGCCTCATGTTATTGCTGATCAAAATTATACCATATAGTTAAGGTCCACTGAAATGGTCATCATCCATACAATTCCCCCATACTGTCAGATCTACAATATTGATATTTCATGAACTTGGGATTGCATTTTTTTATTTTTACACTGCATTCATTGTAGTACTGCATAACGCATACATGAATGCATAAACTGTTAACTAGTTCATAGTCTAACTGTTTTCATTTGGTGTTTATCATTTTGCAGGAACTTGGGGTAAATTGTATCGAATTATTGCCATGTCATGAGTTCAACGAGCTGGAGTACTTCAGTTACAATTCTGTACAAGGGGACTATAGGTAAAAGAGATATTTGCTGACAAAATCATGATAATTTTATCACTGACTTCTTGTTATATTGTAATCTTCTGAAATGCTAATCATAGTTTGCCATTTATTATAATATTTGAAATAGCTTTTTAACCTTTGATGCCTTGTATCTTTCAAAGTATGATGTCATGATCTTTCTTCCAATTTAATAATTTAATCTGATCAACTCATGATCCAATTGGGTGGTACTCTCTACATTTGTGGCTTTGTAAAATTCTTATTTTGGCTTCTCTGTAAGTTTATCTCAAGTATATGATAGTGCTGAATCCTTTTTCTTTTAGGGTCAATTTTTGGGGGTATTCAACTGTCAACTACTTCTCACCAATGATCAGATACTCATCTGCTGGTATACAAAACTGTGGCCGTGACGGGATAAATGAAGTTAAGTTCCTGATCAAAGAGGCGCACAAACGGGGAATAGAGGTAACCAGGATTACATATTATGTCATTTTGTCAATTGTTTTTTGTTTCTTTGTTGAGAAAAATTGAAACCAAAAGTAGGTGAAAGACTAGCTATACTGCCTAAGGTCTCAGCCCTGTCCCAAGATGGCAATAGAACTCAGCTTAGGAAAGAACGAATAGAGTGATCACTTGAACACTCAGTTCTCTCCCTATAGGCCAATCCCAATATCTTCCCTAGCATTACGATGGGCCTTTCTCTCCCCTTTTTACTACTGCACATCCTCCTGACCAGCCAACTAACCCTTCACTTTGGGTCAGTTAGGTATTCATACAACAGTCCCTATCATAACAGTGACAGTCACTATCAAGAGTTTTGATCACCTGCAAGGCTGCAACTATCCTCTTTCTCCTCTCATAGACTCTTGACTCTAGTTCCATTCCTATGATTCTTCTTTTAATTATTTTTGAAAAAAATAAACTATCCTTTCATTGCTGTATTGTTGGAACAGGTTATCATGGATGTTGTTTTCAACCATACAGCTGAAGGGAATGAGAATGGTCCCATTATTTCTTTCAGAGGTGTAGACAACAGTATCTATTACATGATAGCACCCAAGGTATTCCTCATTATTTTTGTTTCCTCTTTCAGCTGGTTGGTTGGAATTTTTGAAACCTTGGAGGAACTCAAAGGCTGGTAAAATGTAAGAAAGGCGTTCGTGGTAATATTTCCAAAATAACTACTAAACTAATTAACATTGATCAAATAGTGGTTAGTCTGTAACCACATATTAACTTAACTATCACCTGAGTGATTATATATTCCTAAACTGGAACCACTCACAAAAATTCTTTTATTTTTGTAATTACCCAAAAGAAAAGCATATGTATCGTCTAATGCAAATTTATTTACATTTAATAGATAAGAATCCATTTAACTTTAATTGTTTATTCTCATTTATTTGAATGGTAGCAGTGTTATGGATTAGATTAGCTGTTTCCAGCTCTGAAAAGTAGGTCAACACATTATGCATACAGAAGTTTTGGGACACTACATGGTACCAAATTCCAAACTTTAAAGAAGAAAGAAAGTTATTTGAGTGTGCTGCCTAAATCCAATGTTTTTTTTTTATCAAGTTAGTAATTTCTACTTTCCAGCATGACATCAGCTCAGGATCTGTATTCTGCTGACATGAATAAAACGCCTATTTTGTTTAAAATCTGCATCTTTACTTCTTGAGGCTTGTTGTTATTGTGCAGTTTGGATTTTTATGGCTCTATGGCTATTTCAAATTTATTTATTCTTGTGTGTTTTGTTACTTCTAAGCCATGCACAATGTTAACTTAACCTACTTCCATGTTTTAGGGGGAGTTCTATAACTATTCAGGATGTGGGAACACATTAAATTGCAACCATCCAGTTGTTCGCCAATTTATAGTGGACTGCTTAAGGTACTCTTACAATGATTACCAGCGGTGTGACTTTAAATATATCACTTCTAACATATTTGTTTATTGTTATTTGCTCTGGGGTCACAAATTGCTAACATATTAGATTGAAGGCCTTACTATTTGTCTACCATGCAACAGATATTGGGTAACAGAAATGCATGTGGATGGTTTTCGCTTCGATCTTGCTTCTATTATGACCAGGAGTAGCAGGTTATATACCCTCAAGTGTATTGTTGCTCAAATTTTGCTGGAGTCTGTTGCATCTTTCTGTTCTTATTTTCCTTTTCTTTGTTTGTCACCAGTCTCTGGAATGGAGTTAATGTATTTGGTACTTCAATAGAAGGTGACTTGCTGGCAACTGGAACCCCTCTAGTTAGCCCACCATTAATTGACTTGATCAGTAACGATCCAATACTTCACGGAGTGAAGGTTTCTCAACTTGCATACTCTCTTAAAGTTTTCTTCACTCATTTGGAAGCAGTTAGCTAATATGCTAAGTTTCTTGATTTCCTCTTTATAGCTTATAGCTGAAGCTTGGGATGCTGGAGGCCTCTACCAAGTTGGCACTTTCCCTCACTGGGGTATTTGGTCAGAATGGAATGGGAAGGTCAGTGCAGACATGCAGCTGTTGGATTCATAACTCCATTTATTACGCTGTACTGAAAATAAGACGATGTGGGAGCACAGCTTGAATGTAACTAACAAGTTTGTTTCAGAAAGAGAACTTGATAACACAACACAATACTGAAGTATCATAAGTTCATCACATCTTGGCATCATGCATATCTAACCTTGTAGCCTTTTATGTGAAGTTGTATGAATAATTGCTTGAGATGTAATTTTATGAAAATAACCTGGTGTCAACCTAAATGAACTTGTCAACACTGGAATGCAGTTAAACTTTGCATGTAATGTATGTTTGTCTCCAATATTTCTTCACTATTACTTTCTCAAATTGTAAGTTCTGATGGAATCAGCTATTTGATGAGTGAATTACTGTAATCTAAACAGCAATGCCATGACTTTTTCAAATGTTCAATCCTGATGAGGAATTTTTTTGGACAATGGACTCAGGATAGAAGTAGTAAATAAATTTGCGTGGATACACTAGAATGATTTTTCTCCTTTCTTAGATCATTCTACAACATGTATAATTACTAGGACAAGTGAAGGAGTGATCATATGCACACATTAATCAGAACCTTCTTGTTACCTTATGCAAGCTAACTATAGACTGTTTTCCTTTGATGAGATGTGTTGATTTCCTCTACATGCACCTGTGTGTTTATTCTTTGCTTCCCATGTAAGTAAATCTCTTTAACTAAATGATTGGCTGTTGCATACTCACCAATTTTTTAAATAATATGTTATCTACGAATTGTATATTATAATAGCAATTTTTTTGCTATGCATGAACTATTTAATGTGCAAATCTTGCATTTTGCAGTATAGAGACACAGTGCGTCAGTTTGTAAAAGGTACAGATGGCTTTGCTGGAGCATTTGCTGAATGCCTTTGTGGGAGTCCTAATGTATATCAGGTTTGTCTGTTGTCTCATGTCACACTACAATAGAAGATTCTTTTGGATGTAAACTCCCCCATCTATTCTTATTATTGCTGTCGACTTGTCGTAGTCTTTACTGTTGGAACTTGGAATGGTTACCCGTTACTGTTGTTTCAATTTTTTTACATGTAAACATCCTATTTTGCTGTCTTTGAACTTGCTCAATATATTTTACTCTCAGGGGATTAGCATTTATTTCAGCTAAATTTTAGGTTCCGGTCTTTTGTGTGGTTGACATTTTTCTTTTATCTTGGGCACAGGGTGGTGGAAGAAAACCATGGAACAGTATTAACTTTGTATGTACTCATGATGGCTTCACTCTAGCTGACTTGGTGACCTATAACAACAAGCATAACTTGCCAAATGGAGAAGACAATAATGATGGAGAAAATCATAATAATAGCTGGAACTGTGGACAGGTAGATGTTTAGAACCCTGCTTGATATTTGGTCTTATCATAGAACCTTGACTTGTTGTGGGTTTGCTGTCTATTTTCTCTTATATGTGTCAGTGTATTGTGCATGCATATCTGAGCTTGATTAATTTCTTTATATTTTACTGCAGCACACTTTCTAAATCCTTAAAATGGCATTTTTGAAAGCTTAATCTATGTACTTTGAAGTTAAATGAGTTAGTTTCACCTTTCTATTGAATTTTAAATTTTATTTCTCAAACTAATGTAGGAGGGGGAGTTTGCCAGTTCCTCAGTGAAGAAATTGAGGAAACGACAAATGCGGAATTTCTTTCTCTCTCTCATGGTTTCCCAGGTAAGGCCTATCAACTGCACATATAGGCATTTTACAAAATTTGTTTGCACTGTAAGGGCTTCTTTATGTTACATGTGAGCTGATAAGTATTGCACTAAAAATGTTTCTTCATTCCTATGTGGTGTTTTAAGTGATGAGAATTACTTTCGTCAGAAACTCCTATCACAGTATTCAGCAGGGACATCCCATGTGTTTATACGTTCTTCTGATTTTTATGTAGATGTTGTTTACAGGACTGAGCTCTGTTTACTGACTTTCAAATTATCTTATCAGGGAGTTCCGATGATATATATGGGAGATGAATATGGACACACAAAAGGGGGGAACAACAATACCTATTGTCATGATAACTATGTGATCCTCTTATCTACTAGAATTTTAATTTTTCAATATCACCTTTTGGTTAATTCTGTTAACCCTAACCTTTTTACAGCTTAATTATTTCCAATGGGACATAAAGGAAGAATCATCATCAGACTTCTTCAGATTTTGCTGCCTTATGACCAAGTTCCGCTAGTAAGTACCTCTTACTTTCTTGGACTTTTGTATTTTTCTCGTATCCTAACGTTGTAGTCCTGCAGTGAATGTGAGTCGCTGGGCTTAGATGACTTCCCAACATCAGATAGACTGCAATGGCATGGTCATTTTCCCGGAAAGCCAGACTGGTCTGAAACTAGCCGTTTTGTGGCTTTTACCATGGTAAAATACTTTTCTTGCCCATATTTAATGGCATGTGGAGGTAACAATTCTGTTGCTGGTAAAAAGCTGTGGGAATCAGTGAATCATGTCTTTTGGATCAATTTCTTATAATCTTCACCTAAAAAGTAGAATGAGGATATGTTTCCAATAACAACTTTGAGGTTATATGTTGGACAAAGCAACACTGTATCTGGCAACATTAGAATGCCTCCTAATTTCTCCTATATGCCATGTACTAAAGCTGCTAGGTTAAAGAACTTATTTTCCCCTTACGACCTTGGTTTGGATACTCCATAAATGGCTAATTTTCCCTTTGTTTTGGCATGAACATGAACCCAGGTGGATTCAGTAAAGAGAGAAATTTACATTGCTTTCAATACAAGTCATTTACCTGTCACAATTACCTTGCCAGAGCGTCCTGGATACAGATGGGAACCCCTCGTGGACACCGGCAAGTCTGCACCATATGATTTTCTCACTCCTGACCTTCCTGGGAGAGATATTGCAATACAACAGTATGCTCAGTTTCTTGACGCCAATCTTTATCCCATGCTTAGTTACTCTTCCATCATCCTCTTGCGTACCCCAGATGAAAATGCTTAACGTGGAGGATCTTGCTGTGTATTAGTAGTTGAATCATAAATGGATCATTGGATCTGTATACAAAGCATATAGGATACATTGAAAGATTACTTTCTTTTCGTAGAAATGTAAACATAGAGGGGAAGGAAAAACTATGTATTAGTAATGAAATGATGTGATTATGGACTAGTGAGCAAGTTGTATGTATATCAATCTATCTATCTATTGAGTTATAATGTACTAGTATTAAAAATGAAGATAATGGTTAACACCTAAGGGTTTGTTTGTTTACAGATGGATAAAATTAAGTTTGATAGATTAAGTTTAAAAAGAAAAACATGTAACATGCTTTCAATTGCTTATAATTAGCTAATGAAAATTCAAAATGGATCTCTATTAACTTCAATTTGCTATATATTTTATTATTTTGTGATTTTTGGTAAATGATGTAGAAAACCCTTTAACTCTCCTGACATAATACAATTGATTGATAAATAGTTAACAAGTCTAAAGGTTAGAACCAGTTTCAACGTAATATACAATCTTTTGTATGTGTAGACGATAGATTTCCTTCAAATTCAATGACCATTGTGTTGGTCGTTTTTGTTGTTAATCTCCTTGAGTTTTTTTTTTGACAGCAATCTCCTTTGAGTTATTATATGTGTAGACGATATATTACATTCACCGGGCAGTAATCATTTTTATTATTGATGTTAGTACTTTCATAACATTTATGTTTTATCAATTTATCAAACAAACTTATAATAAATAATCATATTCAAGTTCATTAACCAAGTGGGTTGGTGTAGTAGTTCAACACTTCATCATTTAAACAAGTTGTTGGGAGTTCAAATCTCAACTCTTACGAATAGAAAAAACTCATTGGTCAGCCCCCTACATTTAATTTCACGGCAATCATGCTGTAAGATGTGAAATACCTTAATTTTATTTTTGTTAGACATGTATGATGTATCATCAACCTCAACATAAACAACTTTGTTCAAAACGAACACATCTACATCTTAATTTGGTGGGGCTAACTTTTTGATAGCGTATTTTTTTTTTTTTTTGCATTCACAAGGCTTTAACTTCAAACATTGCTTAACAAAAATCGAAAATTAAACATGCACGAATCACTTGATTCAACCACAGAAGTTTGTGTTGGTGTGAGATAGATAGCTTGATTAAGAAAGAAAAAGCAATTAATGAGTTGAATTAAATTAAAGAAGGAAGAAATAGAAAACATTGGGTAACAAATAATTACACGTGGAAAGAAAGTAGAAGATTTGGGAAAGGTGAAGAATTTCCAGAGAAGTCTAGAGTCTAGTCTACACGGAACCAACAAGCACTATTTCCCTCCTTCTTCTCCCTCCCTCTGCACAACAAATCACCGTTCAGAGCTCCACAAACCACCACCACCGCCGCCATTCTCTTTGTCTCTGTGTTGTGTAATTGCTAATTTCGTTTTCATGGCGGGACACAGGTTGTTGAAGAGAAAAGGAGTCGATGAAATCAGCCACGATTTCTCCGATTTCTCGCTATCTTCACCTGCTACCAAGATTCGCCGTCTCGATTCTGCTTCTCTCTTGCCGCCGATTGTCGAAGAAGACGACCAACCACCGTCTTTCACGAACGACGAGAGAGCTCTCGTCCTCTTCAAGCCCCTCCATCATCATTCCCCTTCCTCTTACTCTCTCACCGTCGATTCTGAGCTTCTATCTGAAATCAAGAGTAAGAATCTCTCTCTCTCTCTTCTTCTTCTTTTGATTTTACTTCTTAATTAAACCAGAATCAATTCTAGTACACGAAAATCACTTCTGGATCAAAATATTCATATTTCTGTGCAATTTTGGAAAATTGATTTTAGACTCAAAAATCAATTGTCAGAGTAGCTACTAGCTAGAGACTAGTTTCTGTATTCAACATAATTATAATCAATTTTACAACTGAATTTCATAATATTACTCTACATTCTACCAAAATCACTTTTCGTAACTTTATCCAAACGCATTTTCAACTCACTTTTTTTTTTACTCCAATCAAATTTGAAAAACAATTGTGATAAACGATGATCCAATCATGCACAAAGTGTTAGGAGAAGTGGATTGTAGTTTATGTGATTAGCTTCGAGGTGTCGGAATTGATTTTGAGGAAATAGAAGCTCGTAGTTTATGTGATTAACCTCGGTGTCTCGACTGAGGAAATAGAAGCTCATTTAAACATGTTATGCACTAAATGTAAAGAGAAGTGAATTGTAGTTTATGTGATTAGCTTCTTGGTGTTAGAATTGATTTTGAGAAAATAGAAGCTCATGCTATTAATTTTGATTGCAGATCAACAGCTTCCTTGGTGGACACGCGAGGAGGAACGAGACCTCAAGAGCAACAACCATCATTTGGCAATTGTGCCTTGGGTACCTCAATCCTCATCCTTCTCCACACTTGATGAAGACAACACCAATGTAGAGTTGATGGAAGCTGATGATGTTATGGGAGAACAAGAAGAAGGAGAAGGAGTGATGGATATAGAAGAAGAACAACAAGACACTGCTGTTGGTAACGCGCCGTCAACTTCAATCACCAATTTCCCAACAACAATGAATTTGCCAGAGGGGTTTCAGCAGCAGCAACAGCACTGCTTTTTACCTCACCTTCCTCAAAGCAACTCAACCCCTATCACCTGGACTCGTTGAAACATAACTTGCTTTGAAGCTGTTGTGGCTGTTCATAATAGAATGCTAGACTCATTAGACTAAGATAATAGGCTTGCTTGGTTGCAGTTTTGCTAGCTCAGAAATGGGTTGTTGGGTTGCTCCAATGCCTTGGTTTAGTAGTTTTTCTCACCAGAGTATGGGAGTTGGTTGGTCATTGTCTATATTCGTGACCGTGTAACATGGATGGGATGGGAATGCTAGTTTCTTACATTTTCAGTAGGCCATCCAAGTTTAGCAAAGGAATGAACTAATCTGTATGCTTTTTCCACCTTCTTCTTTGAGGTGTTTTCATGTCTACATTGATCAGGAATGCATAGTTTCAGAGTATTGCACTCAACTTGGTCTCTATCTTATGTTACAAATGGCTATCTTCATTGAACAAGCTAACTGTTCATTTTTTAAGGCACAAAGAGAAAGAACACATAAGTGAGTTTTGTTTCTACCAACAAAGTTTTTTCTCTATACATGGCTCATGATCAAACCCTTGTCAACATGTTTAAAGAGTTGAATTATCTACATTAGGTTTGACGAGTGTATTTTAGAAAATAAATGTGAAATCATAATAATCATAATAAGTTATCTAAAAATTGGCCATTGAATACTGAGATTTAATGAGGAGCACCTGGAACACATACATTATCTAAACATTCATTAATTGATTGGTTAAAATTATGTGAAAATTAGACCTATATTTTTAGTGAACTCGCGTAAATTTCAACCAATTAATAACAAGATGTTGGAAGTTGAGTTAAAGTGAGCATTGCTAGTATGTTTCTTGAATAATTCTACATCTCTACTACCTTGAAATAAATTAAAGCAATTCAAAAAATCACTCCTGATGCGTTTCGCTTCTGATAGTTATATAGTACAATCCCAGTCAGGGCAATGCGTTTTCTCATTGGAGCACTCTAAATAAAGCAAAAGCACAGAAAAAACCAGATGCCATAAAATTGCTGGGCAAACCATATGGAAGCCTTTCAGATGACAAGAATAATGTCAGGACATTGAAGTACATTGCTATTCCTAAGTGATAGCTATAATTAAATGATGCTATTCTATGCCATGCTCTGTACTCTTTGTCCTTCACAATAAATATCTATATATATAGATTCCTGCACTGCTATAACAAGCATCTCTGTGAAAGCTGAAAGGGCTAAGTTTGATGAGCAGAATCAAACTACTCTCCATGCCTAGTCTCCAGACACATAATTTTTCTCTTCATAGTATCTCTTTTCACTCTGAGATTTTTTCGCATTGCGCTTCTGCATCAGATGAAAAGGAATCAGGGTAACTAAATAATCTTGAAAACTAAAACATCTATCAGAATGTTGACACGGAAAGCAATAAGAGATAAAGCTTTGAAGAGTAAACTTTGATTAGATCTTGAGCTTCAAGTAGCCTGAGATGATTCGATTCAAATTTTGAGCACTCATCTCTAAATTATTTAAATTATGACCAACAAGAACAAAGTTGTTCTCCCAAGGGTGCCTGAATCCTCTTAAAAGTATGGTCTTGAAAGAAGAACATCAGGTAAATGAAAACCCCACTATAATTTGATTCCAGCAAAAAATTCCCCTATGAAATATTTATGCCGAGACCCTATAATTTAGAGGACCTTACACGATTTTCAGCCAATAAGAGAGTGTTATAGCATATTTGGATTAATTTTTCATTCATCCGAATTGATTCTAAAAAACCCAGAAGCTAGCACTTCTTCTAAAAAATGAGTCTGGTTTCAGGATCAATTGTAGAACAAGCACTTAGTAGCATGTCTCAACGATGCAATTTGTGATGGATTATACATTTAGCAGCACATTTGACAAATTAGACGCTCAACATGTATATTAGACTAACCATATAAACAAATAAAAATTTTGAAGGCTGCTCAAATATTAAGAAAGAAAGCCAAAAAAAAGGATAGAAGTAAAAATTACTAAATTACCTCGTAAGCTTCATGATTAGCCAATATCCTTTGGGCCACCGTAGTGGTAGTGATATCTTTTGGACTTTCAAGCAAGCGGAACATTCCCATGCTCTTTGGAACTTCATATGGATCTCTTTCACTCTGCACAATGCAACTTGTTCACTAATACACCCCAGAAAAGAAAATGATATTGCACCACAGGTGAATAAAAATGGGTAAACTTACATGTAATGACTTCTCAGCAACAGTTCCATGCACAACTAGTGAGATATTGAAAGTTGTGATCTGTTTTGATTCCAAAAAGTAAAAATAAACCTCATGATAAAGAAAATAAGCAATGGATTCAATTGATGTCCAAGAACATTTCAGATGCTCTCTCACTCTCAAGTAGAAGCAATGTGTGCATACAAGAAGTTACATTTCTGATCATTTCAAGAAGAAAACAGGGTAAACTGGAGATGATGTTTCACAAAGCGAGAAATGCTAGCAATACATTTTCTGACAATATTTATAATTAGGTGAAATCTTGTGCTAGCTTCACTAAACAACCTAGGTCCACTGTATAATGGAGATTATTTCAGCAAATAATAGAGAATGAGTTGAAAAGAGATCATTAAGGAATGTGCTGCGAGCATTTCTCTTCATGAGATTACCATGTATAATAAAAATTAAATCCTTCATTTGAGTGAAAAAGAAACAAGCTTAGTAAGATTCAATGCATCAAGGAATAAAATGGTAAAAGAATTACTAAAATGATATCCAGAAGATGTAGAATCAGAGACATACCATGTCCTTTGTAATTTCCCAAGGTGCACCAATAATGACTTCATCAACATGACGGCAAGCTAGCACACTAAGACTCCGCTCATGTAGATGCATAATTGGATAGTGATTTCCTCGATGTTCGCTGCAGGAAAGTAGTTACTTTCAGCACCGATGCCTCGATAATAACAAGATCAACTTTGCATGATTAAAAGCTTGCATACCTCACTGTTTCATCCGAGTGTATGCCAACTAGAAGAAAATCTCCAAGCTCTCTAGCCCTCTTAAGTATCTGATAGAACATGCAGTAATGAATGATTCAAAATCATACTGTAACAATTAGGTCAAATGGTGCCTGATGAACGTAAGCATTTGACTGATAGGATAATAAATTGCACAACTACACAGTCTATGAAACTTATGAGTCGTTCAGTACCTCAACATGCCCTGCATGGAAGAGATCAAATGCCCCATCAATGTATACAATACGAGCATTCGGTCCAGGACCCTAAAATAAGATGAAAAATGGATTACTATATAAAGAAGTTCTGCAAACTATACTGAAGAAAACAAATTTCTTCTACCCATGTTTAACTTAACCACCAGTAGTCACATAAATTTCAAATCAGTGATTGTTGCATAAAGTATATCCAAATAACAGTTGATGGGGGTTTAGCATACCTCTTAAAGAAATATGAGAAATGTATCAAACTAAAAGTTCATCTAGTGAAACTATAAATTGGTTTTAGAATTATGAACTGAATATACATTTTTTCTTTGAAACAGTTGATGAGAAATGAAACCAAAATACCTTCCCATTTGAAAACTGGACAATGCGTCGGGAAGTTGGTAGGAACTGAGATATGTGGGAATCCTTTGACATGCTTTCTTCTTGACGTTTTACATCAGTACCATTTTGATCTTCACAAGTTTTTTGATCTTTTAAAGAAGACATTATTCTTCCTGTATTGAAGCATAGTTTGATCAAATACATATGATTAGTTTATGATTTATAGAACTAGTTGTCGAACATCAGCAAGGTATCAATTATCAAGCCCCAAAAAATCGATAACTCCAAGTATATTTTTCATCTTAGGAGGCCTAACTGCACACACACACACAAAAAGAAATCTAAGAACCAAAAGATATGGTCATGATTCACAAAACTCATGGCTTTCTTATGGTATAAATAGAGAAATTTAGTACCTACGATGTCTGTGCTGGAAACTCCTTCAGTACGTTTGATTTGCTTGTAACGACCAGCTTTCTTTGCTGCAGCATAAGCATCTGTTCCATCTGGAAGCAAGCAAGGATCATCGCCATGTATGACGTAGTCAATTTTGTATTCATGAAAGAGACGATGCAAGAATTGCTCAGTAATTGCATAAGGAGCATCAGTTATGACCTCATCCACCCACTTCAATCCACTCACAAGGGCTAGCCTGAAACATAGATAAATTTTCAAACAAATCAATCGATAATTCAGTTTAAAAAACGCCAAGTACAAGAGAAGAGACAAGACCCTTTAGTGTCAAAATAAATAAATAGAAAACAGAAATATTTATACCTCTCCGCCATGGTTAAAACAGGAGGCCCTTTAGTGGCAAGGATCTCCTCATCATTGACAAGACCCACAACCAATTCATCTCCTAGAGCTTTTGCTTGTCTGAGAGCATTGGCATGGCCATAATGCATCAGATCAAAACAGCCATCCATGTAAACCCGAACGCGCCTCTTCCCTGATTTCTTCTTGTGAAAAATCCCCGAATTAGACCAGGGAAATGGAAGTGGCAAATGACCAATCCCTCCAAAATAGCTGGTTGACAAGCCCAGCAAGGCTGCTGTAACCATTAGACCACCAAACAAATGTGGATAGTAGTACACCCCCTCCCATATCCAACTGTTACTTTCATAATCCATGTGGTCCTTTGTTTCTGGTCCCAAAAACTAGCTACTATATAGAGGAGGCACAGACCTGCAGCCAACCACCATGGCAAAAAAAAAATCAAATTCATATTAGTATGTTTTAATCAGCTTCCATTTCTTCAGAATCGACTCTGACACCAAGAAGCTATTATCTACAGCTCATCCTGAAATCAAAATCAATTCTGAGAAGAACCTTCAGTGAACTGCTAGAATTGATTCTGAACACAGAATAAGCTGATCCAAACATGATATGAGAAACTTATCCCTGTTTCAGAATCAATTTTCAAAACATGTACTAATTCTCACCAGAATCCCATGTACACACATGCCATTTATTAAGAAATTCAATTCAAACAAACATTACTATAGAAAATGAATGAAAATGGAGAAAATAATTCTTCAACCATGAAATTAACCAACCAATCCAGATGGAAAAACAAAAACAAAAAATTGAGAATTGTGGTGTTTTCATATTCCTGATCTAGCTAACAATAAAAAATAAAAATAAAACTTTATGAGAATAAAATTTGAACAAATGTCTGTTAAGATGAATGGAGCATGCAGAATCAAAGGTGAATTATATAATTCCAACCAACCAGAGAGAAAAAAACAAAACCAACCTGAGATCGTGAAGAAAAAAATGCAAATTAACGACACAAGGAAATCAAATTCAACAAATTGGTATGAATTTTTGATTGAATGTGGAACGGAAAGCAAAAACAAGAGATCGAATCTGAACCTGTTTCGTTTGGGAGCTTGTGTCCTGTCTGTCTGTGTCTCCTCTCTCTCTCTCTCTTCTCTTCCTCGGATTCCTATGCAAACAAGTAAGCTCCTCCTTCTCGTGTTTCATCATTTTGTAGTTTTTTCAACCATTATTTTGTCCCAATAATAATATTAAAATATTCGAACTATAATTAATTAATTGAAAAATATTGGTAACCATTTACACTGGTCAAAATTTTAGCTGATCACATACATCATTCATTCAATGAATCTAAAGGTCCGTTTGGTGGTCAGGACATGATAGGATATGACAGGATAGTAATAATCTTATTGAGTCTGTAGTTTGTTGCGTCAGCATGATATGATAACACTATCTTGTCTCTTATCATATCATGTTTATCATGTGTAAAAGTTATCTGAGGGGGAGCTATGATAAAACATGATAGGATACTAATTATATATTTTCTTTCAGTATCCTAACTTCAAATTAATTTACTTTAATATTATATAATTTATAATTTATAATAATAATTTACTTTAATAGTTATAGACTAATTTAATATTTTCATCTCCTATTATTTAAAAATTATTTATCTACTTATATAATAATTTAAATATAAATTACTTTTGAAATAATAATATTTTAAATTTAGTTAATTTTTAATTATTTATAATTTAACCATAAAGTAATTTTGAAATAATAATATTCTTAATTTAGTTAACTTTTATTGTTAATTATCACGTGCCACAACTAAGTGAAAACTAATTGGTTAATTGCATAATTTTATTTAAAATATAGTATCTTCAAAATAATAAAATAGGCTAATTAATAAAAATTTAATTATTTTAAAATATAGACTCATTCATGAAAATGTATAAAAAATTAAATTTAATATAATGATAAATTTTTAAATGTATTTTTTATTCAAATATAAATTTGATATATTTTCCTTATCATATTTTGTCATTATCATGTGCACCTAAAAAACAAGATAAGATAAGAGTTTATCGTGCTCTTATCATATCCTGTTGTTATCATGCTCACATATCATATCCTGTAATATCTTGTCCTGACCACCAAACGGGTCCTAAAAAACTGATTTTTACTTATAATTGTGACTTGAGGGTGTAGTACTTGTCAAAGTAAAATATTTTTTTTTCCTATTGATAATATTAATAAATAATAAGTTGTTCTAGAAATCTAATCACACTCACCGTTTCGTGTTTTAAGTAAGTGGTTTGAGCTCAATTCTGGATTTTTATGAATAGAAAAAAATCATAAAATAGTTTCCTAGTGTTTAATGCATTGATCATGAGATGGAAGATTAATTTGGTTAAGAGAAAAAAAAAATTGTTCTGAAAAACCTGCAAATCTCATAATTTGTGAGAGTACTCTTCTGTTCCCACAATAATGGAGCTTTAGTTCCATTTAATGTTGAGCATTAAGTTTGTTATCACTCATTTACATTCTTATTTCATCTTATATTTTTGCAATTTCCCGTAACTATGATTGCAATGATGTATGTTTTGTATTGTGATATGTAATTAGTACCGTAAATATTTTTTTTAATGAATGAAATTAAAGACAAGAAAGTAAATGAAGATGCAAATATTTTTTTTTTGGTACATCGAAAAATAAATGAGATGCAAATATAAATACAGTTTATTTTATTAGTGAGATATTGTAAAATGTAAATAGAGTACCAAAATTAATGTCCTTATCCATCCACCTGAGTTTCTTCTTGGTGATGTAACACGTTTTTTTTAGACAGGTGTAACATGTTATTGGAATTTAGATGGTGTTTGAAAGATATTTCATAAATGCTTCTTTGATTATTATTATAGTTTTCTAGAAGCTAACATAAAGTAGGATGAGTCAATAAATTCTCCATTTAATTTTATTAAAAATTGGAGGAGCTAGACCCTGAATTCTTCATCAACATAATTTGTCCAAGTTTTTAGTAAAATATTTTTATTTTTAAATAAAAATTGATAAAAGTGAAAATACTACTACAGTAATAAAGGACCACAATTAGTCTCACGGCTGTCGGGATATCTTGGTTGAGAAAAAAAAAAACGACCACAATTAGTATTAATATGGAAAGAAAACAAAAATAAAAAAGATTACATAAAATTGTTTTGGACACAAAAGATTATGGGGATTGCAAACGGAGTGAAGAAAACAAACCAATAGTGGAAAGAGAATCAATTTTGACATCATAAAATGTATGTACGGACAGGACAGCATTCATGTCATGGGGGGTCAGCATCAGTCAATTTGCAAACGCCACCACCACAATTCCATTTCACAAGGCAACCTGGCCAGGATCCCCCCGGCCTTGAGTCAGTCTTAACTCATAAGTAACATTTTTTTTCTTTCAATGAAGCATTGTCATGTGGAATGGTGTTGTTTAAAAATCAGCAATTGCTTAGGGACGTTACATGTGGCAGGGCGCCCTACCCAGCCCACACTCAACTTGCCTAACTGCGGGTCAGGCAAGTTGGTCTACTAGAGAGTGCGGGTTGGAAAACCCGTGCCCCGTGAGTAAATGAATTAAACCAATTTGTAAATGAAATACCACCCATTTTAAATTTTTTTATTTTTTATATAATAGGATTAGGGAGCACAGAGAAACACCTAGTTTTGTTATCTCTGTGTTGGGTTTTGCAGTGTAACTACAACATGGCTGTATCACTATCTTCCCCATTCCACTGCTCTCCCACCACCAACACTCTCCGTCTCCGATCACCGCCAAAACCCACTTTCGTCACTCTCCGCCGCACTTGCGTGGCGGCGACCGCTGCCACTGACACTTCACAGAGTCCTCTGCTCCAAGTCAATGATCTCAAGGCTAAGATCGTCGGAGAACACAAGGACCTTCTCAAAGGCCTCAACCTCACCATCAACAGAGGAGAGGTTCACGCTCTCATGGGAGCAAACGGTTCTGGAAAGAGCACTTTTGCCAAGGTCAAACCACCACCACCACTGTTCTCAATTGAAACCTAGCAACCTTCTTCTTAATCTTCTGATTCTCAATTACCCATTATTCCAATTTGATAAATTTGAAATCTTTTCGTGCAGGTTCTTGTTGGGCACCCGGATTATGAGGTCACCGGAGGTAGAGCTGTGTACAAAGGGGAGAATCTGCTTGACATGGAACCGGTGGATAGGTCACTTGCTGGTATTTTCATGAGTTTCCAGTCCCCTGTTGAGATTCCTGGTGTTAGTAATTATGATTTTCTCCTAATGGCTTACAATGCTAGAAGGAAAAAATCTGGCCTCCCTGAGCTTGGAGCAATTGAGGTTTGTATCCCTTCATTCTTATTCCTATCTCATCCATTCTGCAATTTTTTTGTCTTTTATTCATTCCTCATACACTAATTCTTATGGCATTGTTTGTTTGATTAATGTAACTGATCTCAACTAGTAGGAGGGTAGTCCCCGAGGGTTAGCTCAAGTGGTAAGAGCTAGAGGACATAAGGGTTGGGGGGATGAAGGGTGCAGGGTTCGACGAACCTGAGGAGGGACTAATTTACTTACATTACTGACTACTAACATTTGTCTATAAAAAAAAACTAGTAGGAATGTAGGAGGGTAGGAACAGACATGGTTGTTTTTTGTTTTTTGTTGTTGTTGTTTTCATTTGTCTCTCACACACACACATTGGTTCTGTCTTGCAGTTCTTGACTCATTTCATGGAGAAAACCAAACTTGTTAACATGAAGGAAGGATTCCAAAATAGGAATGTCAATGAAGGATTTAGTGGTGGTGAAAAGAAACGCAATGAAATTTTGCAGCTCGCGGTATCCTATGACCTGTGTTTCAATGTTGTTATTTTTGTCATGTTCTGGC
Source organism: Lotus japonicus (assembly GCF_012489685.1). Lineage (NCBI taxonomy): Eukaryota > Viridiplantae > Streptophyta > Magnoliopsida > Fabales > Fabaceae > Lotus > Lotus japonicus. Next base: position 81,366,046 of record NC_080044.1, on the reverse strand, counting down.
TTGTTTTTTTGAAGTTTACCTCTGTCCATGGAATAGGTTTTTGGTGCAGACTTGATTATTCTGGATGAAATTGATTCTGGATTGGATGTGGATGCGCTCAGGGATGTGACGAATGCAGTTAAACAGATTCTGACCAAAGATACTTCTCTATTGATCATAACTCATTATCGACGAGTCCTGGATCTATTGAATCCTGAAAGGGTCCATGTTTTGGTAAGTTGCGAGTGATCTTCAACATTATTTCATGTTTTGGACTTGAAGGGACTCAAACTTTGAGTGAAAAGACATAGCGAATAGTTTCCCTTTCATTACTGTGAGTGAAAACTTTGAGCTGTCATTGCTTTACCTTTTTATCAATGCACTCACTTATAGCAGTTTGAGCAGATATCTGTGAGTCTGTGACTGAATTGAGAACTGATTTTTAAATAGTTTGGAGAAGCTTCTACATTTGTTGAATAGTTTTTATGTGCATATTTTGTATCTTATGGGAAGGTTATTATCTTCAATTTCTACTTATTTTACTATTTTCTATTGATAGCAAAATCCTAAAAGTAATCTTGCATATCAAAATTGTATGACAAATGAGTTGTAATAAATTAATAATTGAAATTAGAATGCTAATCCTGTTGCTTTCGTACTCCTCTTTTCCATTATCCTCCACTTCCTTTGGATATCTGTTGGGGCTATTATGAGGAATATTTAGTAAAGAGGTTTTGACCTTTGGGAGGGTTCTGGAGGGCATGTCATTAAATATTTGAGTGGCTTGAGTTTACAAGCTAGGGAAAAAATGTCTAAAGAACATGCAGACAGGAGCAGACTGAATCTGAAAATTAAAGTGGAGGTGTACCTGCAGAAGTGAAGTTCCTAAAGAAATAGTTGGTTTCTAGATTTTTTAATCTCCCAGTGCTCAAAGGATAATGATATAACTTTTGCTGTAATATAATTTTCAAGATTACTGTGTATATTTTGCAATTTACTGCATGATCAGTATCATTCATGGTCTTGATTGTCCCCTGTCTCATAACACACACTTCATGGTCGTTCAATATTTTTTTCTGAATTGTTTGTGCTTTAAAGGTTTAGATACTGAATCAGCAACTTGAAACACTATCAGGGCCCATACATTCTCTGCTAGCTAGGTTTATGATATTTTTTCTTTTTTGAAGGGAAAAATAGCTTTAGATTTACATATTTATCTTGTTGGTTAAGTTGTTCCTTTAATGTTTTTGTCATTATTGTTAATTCCCTGTAATCGAGTCATGGATATATTTTATGGTCATTTATTAGCCTTCTTATAGAATATTGTTTCTCTTACATAGAAAGCACTTATAGCCATAGGCAGTGGGAAAAGTTGAATGCATATTTGTCGATACTGTTAAATGACATTACTGAACTTATTTTTTTCTTCTTAAATAAATATCAGGAGGAAGGGAAAATTACAAGGAGTGGCGGCATGGAGATCGTAGAATCTATTGAAGCAGATGGATTTGGAAAAGTCACCGCTAGAACTTAATACAGCTGCCATCTGTTTCCTTTCTGAATTTGGTACGAAATTGCTATACTTGTTTCAGTTTAAATTCAATTCCATGCTGTTTATATTTCTCTTGAGTTATTTTGCATGAGTATCCCTTTCAAGATCATAAATGGGTACAAACTGTATATAGTTAGGTAGAATGATAAACAAAAATCTCTTAAAAGGTGCTATTTAAAGGCCGTGTAAGGTGTACTCATCTGGGGGCTCATGGCTATATTTTATTTTAATTTGAAACATTTCTTCATTCTGGTTTGATATTGGAGTTCTTACTCGAAAGTCAAAACCCAGATGACAGTGGTAGTACTGCGCTGTACTGGTGTTCAGTAATTGCATGTGATGGAACTTTCTTTGATGACTTTGGGAAATTGACTGTTTCATTGCTGGAAGATTTAATTGAATATCATCTTTGTGGAAACACGATACAATGGCGGTTTGATTATCTAACCTCCGTTACAACACCTCATGTTTCTGTGCAGTGTGCACTCAAGATATTCTGTACTTCTCTATGCTAAGAATAACAGTTACTACCAACCCTAGGCATATAAAGTGTGTAATTTTAAGAATACATAGGTGTTAAGCTATCAAAGTTCTTTTATATATTTATTCACGTGATATTCTATATATTCAAACTGGAGTTGCTTACAGGTGCCTTTCTCTGTATTAACATGCTAGAAGATAAGAAAACTTTGAATCCCAGTGCATCAACATTAGTCTCTCATTTCATCGCTCCAGATAATGAGCATAGTTTGGGTGCACTAGTAGGTAAAATTCATTCTCGTTCAGTTTTATAAAGCCTGTTTTAAATTCTGCGCACTGAATTCAATTAGTTTATCCCAAAACATTTGGTCTTTCCTTATTGTTTCTTATATAGGGCTTATCATATGTTGCTTAATATTTTCATGATTACCATTAACAAGGTAACATATATGACTAAGCTTAGTGATGAAACTTAGTAGGTTGGTCCTTCAAACATTTATTGATTATCTCAACCAGCTAGATATCAACTTTGGCTTACTCATTTGTCAGAAAGTTGTCATTAGTCTCAAATTTCTATTGGACTTGACATTATAGGGATTTAGGTGGGTAAGGAAGAAAGACGATAATTAGACTTAATAATCTGAAATGAATATTGATTTGATGTGATATGCTATGATACATGAGACAAAATCTTGATCCCTATTTAGATTTGAACTAGACTTTGGTTAAATAAGAATACAATCATGAAATATAAATAAATATGGAATTTAATATTAAAAGATCATCTAAGATACTTTAAACCAACCGGTTTCCTGGGTGGTTTGTTGGTTTGGAGAATCTCACCCACCAACCGGTCCTCGGTCCCAAACCATCCCAGCACCGGAAAAAAAAAGATACTTTAAACTAGCAATCTGTAGATTTTACATTCTATTATAACTATGTAAGAGCTACTATAATACTAATGGGAATGGAAAGGGTTTATAATATTTTCATATAATTTCACTTAACCAGGCTGTTTATGTTGCAGATAAGTAAGCAGTGTTGTAGATGAGTGAAGCAGTAGAACATATATTCTAATGGCTCCTTCCATTTCCTCCCCCTCCTCTCGGTAAAACTGAAGTAGCAGGCTGTGTAAAGCTCATTTTGGCGGATTTTATTTATTGAATCAGATTCTTCTGGATAGCTCCTTCCATTTCCTCCCCCTTCTGTGTAGGTGGATTTTTTTATTTACTGAATTGGGTTCTTCTGACGTTTCCACAGGATCTGATTAAAAAGAGTATTGAACCATTGAATTATGCATTTAACAACTTATCAATGGAGATCTGTAATATACAGATTTTGAAAGTTTTGTTGTTTGTCTTTCTATAAGTTTGAAGTATTGTTTCCAAGCCCAGCAGTGAGAAAAGACTTGGTCATTATTGTATTGGAAGAATTGTTAGGTATTCTACGAACTTTTGGTTTTGCATAAATTGTGCCAAGTTCGCAGCTACTGGAGTTTGATTTGTAATTCCTTCAGTAAAAAAAAGTACTAAATTTTCCTGAATTTAGGGATCTTTCGGAAGTTAAAAGTGTATACATCACTGTTAGTTTTCTTTATTGAATGGCCTGAAACTCAATAATATCCGTAATACAAACAAGTTTTCAATCAGGGCGACATTATTCTGCAAGTTACAAGACAAAATTGATTTCTCGACAGAGATGACAACAATCACCACAAAGTAAGGAACATGGGCGAACTTGTATAATCAAGTGATTGCGTACCAAAAAACTCAAGTTACTCAATGTTTTCTAATCTAAAGCTATACATCTGATCAACAGGATTGCCGATTGCCTGTATACATGAATAAGAACCAAAAAAGGTGAAAAAAGGAATGTGAATTCGAGACATGCTGTGTTGCCTTTGCCAAATTGTCGTCATAGTGAAATTTCAGAACCAAGTGAAGCCAGAACACGTATATCGCGGAACAGGTCGTTCCTTCATTTCAATTTCAATGATATGCATGTCTTTTACTGTGTAAACCAATCACCAAAAAACGTGCTTACCTGAAAGAAAAAACCATCAAGATCTTTATCTCATGAACACCAAAAATAGAAAATATCTGCAACAAAACAAAGACTAATTTCCATCCTTGCTCTATTAATGACGTCTTTCTTCTATACTCTTAACTCTAACCTTACAGTTAAAAAATAATCCATTCAATATTTTACTTCTAAATTTTCTCTCCATCAATTATCCTATTTCTAATTGCAAAATACAAGTCTGTATTGGTAATTCACAGGTATTTTAATAACTCGTAAATCTGGAAAAGAAAAAGAACATGAACCCATCAATACATGACCAATTTGCACAAAGAACCTACAAATTTCAATTCCACGATCCAGCAGCAAGAAAACACATTATTATGTATCAACATTATACTTTTTTAGTCCCCATTTTCCCCTCATATATTCCCATACACTCTAGGTTGACAAGCTAACCTCACTTAAACTATTTGTGGATATCAAATCATAGATGGAGAGGGATGAGATGAATAAAATTAGTAAGTGTTTGTGAGAAAATTTTATGACGGAATAGAGTGAGCGTTGCTCAGCACAATAGTTGGAGTTGTTATTGTTTGACTAAGATCATTAACTTGAGTCATAAAATTAACTGCTGAGTTCAAGCCAGATAACCAGCAACAATTACAGAAAACATAATGAGATTGGCTTAATGTTTCTCTTCTGTGTCATTGTTCCCTGAAGCTTTATTTTTACATGCAAAGAGATGATGGAATTGAAAATTTGTGCTCAAAGAGCAAGACGGGGTTTGAAGATGAGTTTCTAAAAGATGCAAGTGTGGAGCAAGAAATCGTAGATAAGTTTTAAACTGTATATTAAGCAATATGACATGAATATACCACCTATTCTAGAAGGTAAAACTACACCATCTTGTGAAGTGCCATTTTATTTAACTGCAAGCAAAACCTAGTGAAAATATGAGGCGCCCGACTCGAATGATAATAGAAGTCACTCACAGTCGAATGCCAATTAGAAATAGCTCAACTAAAATGCCTACAGAAACGTAGGAGAAGAAGGGAAAGAGTGTAACCACACACCTACAGCACAGAAGTTTGTAGTTTAACAAACCACCATTCAGAAGAGCATTGATTTTCTCTTTATTAAAACATATAGCCTTTATTAAAGATCTTGAGATAGAAAATGAAAGAATTCTAAGAAAATGCCAGATTTTTCTGTGATATAATCACAGATTTCATTGAATGAATTACTCAATACAAGACAGCTGCTATATCGCAGTGATTTATTCTTCACAGATAATATAGCAACCTGTTAATCGCAGCTGTGCGCTAACTAACTTGTAAGTAACAACTAACTGAATTACATAGGCTATGAATCAGTAGGACCAAGTCTATGATAGAAGCCTATTCCCAGAACAATGTGCAGCCATCTGATCCGAACACAAAAGAAGCAGTAACTATAACAACAGTTCAACTTTTCTACATTTTCTCAGATAATATAGATATATTAAAAAACAATTTGAGAACTAATATCACAAAATATCATAACCAGCCCTTAGAACAAAGTATTGCTAATAAGAGAAATTCACATATTGAATGTGAATAAAAGCATTAGAGAAAGAATTGATTATGAAAGAATTGTTGTTGAAAATTGAATAACTGGTTTTGAAAGAATAAATGCAAAAATTGATTTGTGTTTAGACTTGATAAAGTTAGATTTGAAGAATTGAACCACTTCAGAAATGTAATTATGGATATATTTATTGAGTCTGAGACTTAGTTGAACACAATCAATTATGGTGAGAATTGATTTTTAGGCTTCAAAAGCAATTCTACTCCACGCAAAAGGTAAATCAAATAGGGATAAGGTGAGATTTAAGAGAAACAAAATCTGAAATTTCTGTCTTGGTGAAAAAGGTAGGGTGTTTTCCTTAATGGAAAAATTTGATAAAAAACTCTTTTGAAAGACTACTATGGTGACAGTTTAATTTTTGAGGGACTAATTCGATGACAAATCTTTAAACACCTAATGTAATAACACCCTAATATTAGGAGAAATGAATTTGGGGCTTGCTATTTGTATTGAATCTTTTTTAAAAAAAAAATTAACTGTTAACGGTGTTAAGATGTAGTTAGCCTCTTTGAACAAATGACTTTAGTGATACGAGAAAGCCTTAAGGAGGTGGAGTGGAGTGTAACTTATCTAAAAATAAAAAATTACTATTATTAATAATCAAAATCAAAATCTCTAAAAACTATTAACTGCTTATAAAATGACAAGAACACACACTAATCACCAAACTTTCCCTTATTTTAAGCTCCAAACAACAACCAAATACAATTGGAAACTCATAATATTTTCATATTACAATTATTTTCCAATGAGAAAAAGAATATCAATCTAACAGAGAGCGTGTGTAGAAGTTGACATTATTAAAGGTTGCATCCTTTTATAGTTTGACCTGTCTTTGACAGACCAAATACCAATGCTACGGAAGGTGAAAAATAAAGAGAGGGATTGTGAGCAGAGAAACATAAAACTATAATCAGAAGATCATTGAGCATTTATCAATATTTTCCAGAAGATGACCGAAAATCTAAAATAAGTGAAAACCTCAACCAAAACCCAACTATAACAGCCTGAATAAGTATCTCATCTCATGTAACTTACTATTTATTAAAATGTAGAAAGCTTGAACTCTTACTGATTCACTGCTTCTTCTGAAGATAGACTCTATCCAGGTAGGGAGCAATTATTGTATCTAATTTCACCAACCACAGAGCAAGGGCAGATGACGTATGCGGCATAGATGCAAAAGATGCAATGATTTCTTCAACCATACCATCCGGAAATTTGCATTGAAACAACCAGCTCTCATTGATGGCACCAACAAAATCAGTAAGAACCTACATAAATTTCAAATTCAAAAGAAAACATGAGTTTAAGAACAACAAAATTTCAAGCACTCACGGAAATTCAATTAAACATCAAGTTAAGACAAAAACCTGCACAAGCTCTACTAAAGTTGAGGTGCGTCTGAGTCGTTTGACCCATAGTTTATGAGCAGACTTCCTCCAAGCACCAACCAAGGAATCTTCGGGCATAACAGACTGCAAAAACAGCGGTGGGAGTAGTGGAAAAAGAAAATCAATCTTGGAAATTATCACATGCTTAAGACATACACATTAACCATTACAATTTTCAATATAAAACCTCAGAAAGGTGTAGTAGTCAAAATGGTAGAGATACAGGGTAACACAATTAAGTATCAACATAATATCATGTTTAATTGTTTACGTTAGATGAGAAGCAATTTACATAACAGACAATTTGATATATTTTCCAAAATATAGTTACCTATTCAAACAAACCCAGGTGGAAAGAAGAATGGAGTATCAATTTTCCCACACAAACACCCACTAATTTAAACACCTTTTTCTTTCTTTCCGGACAAAAGTACAAACCTTGGATTTATCTCCTAAGTGATCTGGTATTACAAAATAAAACGCCAATGGCAGCATATAATGAATGATGAAAGTTGAAGCAAATGAATGTCAACTCACCTCAATAGCATAAATTGCAGCTTTCAGCGATTGAATCTGTGATGATAATACTTTATGATTTGGATGTGTTTTGCTGTTTTCTTTCTCCCTGCACGTGGCTATATGGATTGCATATCTTTCTTCTAGATCAAAATCAAGCTCAAATGTCATGTGGCAAATTTTGCAGTGTCTCTCATCTCTCCAGTATAAATCGTGACAACTCTTACATCTGGCTAGAGAATCCAGATAAGACCTTCTACCATATTTTACAACATTGAGATCTAAATAAAAGGAATTCCAAATCCAAGAATCATATTCTTGAACACGGATCCACTTTTGGACTTGTTCCTCTACTCCCTTTCCAGCTTCAATTACCACAGCCCCAGCTGAAGGCAAGGATTTAGCACTGTCAGAAAGGTTCAGGTTGTCCACATCAGATACGGGAGAGTTACTGTCTTCTGTAACCATATCCAGCTCAGATTGATCAGAATGTGACATACACCTTGTTCCAATACCGTTAACCTTAACCCTGGACATGAATCTACATAGAGATGTTTGTCGTCTCTCCAAAGATTCAATAAGAAGAGCCTCCCGTTTCCCTCTATCATCGAGAACCGACAACAAGGTACACAAGGCCTGCACACAGGTTAATAGTATGTAAACGATTGTTAGCACTAAACTACTAACAAGGCACATAACAGAAACACTAGACTACTAAACATATCCATGTTTTGTTGTTTACAAGATTTCCCAGATAAGTAACTAAAATATCTATGACAAAATAAATTTCAAACTTTGAACAGAGCTAACCGTAACAAGAAAACCTAAGATATTCACCTCTTCAGTATCAATCACCTCCCAGTGACCATCTTCAGAAGATTCAAAGTAAACCCTCTTATGGCCAGGATCATCTGCATTACAAGGGCCCAAGAAAAGCCAGTATCTATTGTACCGACGATCAGATCCCAAATACACTGATTGAATGGGGTGTGAATCTGTTGAACCTTTTCCTTTCTCAAAAGATGGCTCATGACTACGGAATTTTGACATTAATGATGAGGAATCTACCGGACAGGGATGAGAATTCAAGTGCCCTTCTTTAACACGTTGCATTTGCCCAAACTGGTTCCAAAATGGAACAGGCTTCTTTACTACAGATCTCTTAATTTTTGCTCCAGAACCACGTAATTGGATGCTAGAATCGTAATCAGCTGTAACTTTTACAGGATCCTGTAAATAATATCAGTTAGAACTTCATATGCCTAAGAGCAGTTTAAAAAATATTTTAGGTGTTTTTTAGGAGTTTGGAGGGGAAGGGGTAGGAAAGCAAGAGAAGGAAGCCAAAGGCTCTTTAGCTTTATCATTTAAAAGTTGCATTTCAATTTGAGAGGGGGAGACAATCCAATGACCAAATACAACCTTTGCTGCAATGTTCAGTATTTTACCTTCATCCTGATGCTGGATCCAGATGAAAGAAGATCAGTTAGAGCTGCCAGTGCATTCAATTTTTCTTCAATGTTCAAATCTGAATATTCACTCTCCATCAGTCCTAACAACCACACTTCTCCAGGATGGCTCTCATCGATTTCATTGAATACTGTCAGCTTAGCACTTTTAGTTTTGTGACTCTTTACACGCTTCAATTTTCTTATATTGGAGTCTACTGAACCACTTTCAAAATCATCACCACAGCTACATGTATCAGAGTCATCAAGTTCATCATCAACACTTCCATAGTCCTCCATATCTGACTGACATTCATCGTCGTCCTTCGTAACTGTGCTCATACGTAATCTATATGCAGATGATGAAATCTTTTCAAATAACGTAATATCACTTGAAAGTGTGGAACATATTAAAGACTCCAGTTCCTCTGTTGTGCTGGCAAGGTTTAATTCAGCAATCTACATAGAATCAAAATAAAGTTGAAGTTCATTAATAATATAGAGAAATACTATCAAGAAAGAGGGCATCTAGGTTCTCTAAAGCTCCCACTCTCACCAAGGCAGATTCCAAGGAAGGGTCAGACCCATTGTCGGTAGTCTTACCTAGGTATTGCAAGAAATACTATAACCATAAAAAAAACTTAGTTACCTGTGTTGCTTTTGCCAGATCAGATACTTTGCATCCATTGTTGCCTCGCTCTGACAAGATCTTAAACAACTCACCCTTTAAGGTACCAGGGGATATGCCGTAGTTTATGAGAAGATTCAATTCCTACAAAAACAAAGCACGCAATTTGTCAACTATACCTCAAAATCAAAACATACAATTACTAAAAACTTGGAGTGACAACTAAAAAATGCTTATTGAAAGTGGGACAGAACAACAAGAATGATTAAAATAAAAAAACAAAACCTAATCGAAGAATATCAAGCCATTTGCCTACTTGGTGTCATTCTTACTGATTAACTACAGCTACAGCCTACATGGCTACAATTTTCATTTTTTATTTGTGGATAAAGATACTTGCCTGCACTTTTAAATTCCCATGCAAACTGGCTCACATTATCAGTAGCAAGAAAAGAGCCACATTGCTAACAAATGTTTTGAACAGGTGGCCCTAATACTTCATTGATAGCATAGAACGTTTTACACTGCCAACGGAGTGGATCATAGAAGAGAGTATTTCTTTGTACGTGTGTTTTTTTGTGTCTGTGGGGGGAGGGGGGGGGGTAGAAAAATAAAGATACGTAGTCTTGCTTGAAATGGAAATATGGATGGCAAAGAAGCAGATGTTTAAAAATCGCAGGTACCTTTGGAACCTACTTTTCTATGACTGCATATATCCCTCACTTATCGCAATCAGTCACATGAAATATAAGATTCAAATAAAATTTTACTTAGAAAATTGCTAAAGTAAATGACAAGCAAAACAGGTGTTCAATTAGGACACGACACCAATAATACTAATGAAATTACATCGATAATCAAAAGCCTCTTGAGTGTTCAATCTTATGTAAATACAGAGATAAAAATGTAAACATGTTCAATTCAAGTCATATCTAAAATGGGCTTGTTTGAAATACCTTGGAAAGGGCCTCTCGTCGTAAGGCACCTTGCTTCGAACCAAACCCAGACGCAACCAGCACTTGACGGAGTATCTCAATCCAAGTAAGAGAATTTAGAGACCTTCTCCAAAAGTCAGGGGAATATTCTTGACTTTCAACCTTCCAAGTGGACAAATGTTAGAGTGTCAGTATTCTGTATAAATAATAATACACAACAATCATGCAACAACTCAACCTCTAAAACTGAGTTAAGAAGCTCACCGAGTGAAGCAAGGCGAGAAAGTTGCATGACTTATCTAAATGAGGTGCAAATCCATTAGAAAGCTCCACTTCAATGTCAGAGAGAAGAAGTGTAAGAAGGGCCACATGAATCTTTCCAAGTAACATAGAATCCTGGGAGGCACATGCAGTAAAGTTAGAGACATTTCGGATGTTACTTACGATTTGATACAGCCCTGACAAGATCAAAATTAAAAAGAAAACTATGTTTCAAAAATGTAAACCACTGCCAAAGATGACATTCACCTTATCGTGAAATGCCTGAACAAACTCATCAAGAGTGAAGGGGCAAATATCAACAACTGTAGCATATGTATAAATGAAATGGAAAACCTGCCAAAATGAAGTTAGTTCTATGTCAAAATAAATTCTGTTTGAAAAGAATAAGAACTAAAGTAAGATAGTAACTTTAGTGAAGTAAGGATTGACAATGATAATGCATGCTAATCCAAGAACTCCCTGTCTGAAAACAAAAAATCCAGCAGGGTAACTAATAAAATTCCAACCTTGGGTAATAATTCATTCATGTTAAAACATAAACCCATAATATGGTTTGTCCCACAATGACCCAGAACCACGAAGAATCTCCTTTATATTATAACCCGTTACGTTCATCCCCTGTTCTGACTCCAACAAACAAATAAGCATCACAAAATCAGATCTTTCAGGTCACAACTGATTGAAAATATGCACCTTGAATAATTTCTTCACAAGTTCTGGAGAGGAATCCCAAGGTTGCAAATGTATAGGTTTCTTCATCTTAACAGTATCTGGGGGGTACTTAACTAGCACATCTGTAAAAGCCACAAGCAATCATTAACTGGTAATAATCAGAAAATTCCAGCTTTATGAAAATCATCACAACATAACAAATTCCTCCCAAAATTACCTTTACCAAGTGAGCAGCCAAGCATTCCACTGGCAGCAAGATGGTCTGAACAAATAAGCAGATTGGTTCGTTCTTGTAATTCTCTCAGCTCTAGCTCTTCATCATCAATTAACATTGATATTCGATCAACACCCTCCTCGGATATTTCACTATCCAAAGAAAGTTCACATTTTTCCTTCAGTGACTGGTTTCGAGTCACATGTTGGTTTGATTCCCCCTGCCAGATAAGAACCAGTTGTATATTTACAAAACCATCGAAAATAACCCAAAAAAAATGCATATTCAAGTTTTTTCATTACCGCTTTTCTTTGCATGAGAAGTTTCCTCTTATCCTGTAAATTATTTCTCTTATTCTGCAATTTATTTTTCAGCATTCTCTGTTCAGGGGGGAAAAGCATCAAGATCTATTATTAGTAACCAAAATCCACAGCTCATATAGGAGGAAATAAAGTGAACAAAATATTATGAATTTCGATAACTAACATTCATGGTTGCTGTTTTCGATGACCTGTTGTTCTCACGGACAGATTTCTTAGAATTAGAGATTAGATGAACTTCTCGGTCAGCAAAACCAAAACCGACGGGAAGTTCTCCGGAATCAGGATTTGTTGCCCTCCAAATTGTCATCAGACCTTTGCCAATACCATGTTTCTTCACAGATGCATTCATCAGACCTTTGCCAATACCGTGTTTCTTCACAGATGCATTCATCAGACCTTTGCCAGTACCCTTTGAAACCTAAGGAAAGAGGGCCTGAGGCAACTGTACAGGAGTGTAAAAAAGAAGCACAAAAAAACTATTGGGAGACCAATAGTTACCTTGCTCCTTTTGGCAGGCTGTTGGTCCTCTCGACAAGTAGAATTGTAACTTTTGTGTCCTAAGTAACCAAAGGCAAAGTAGACAAAATAAGGTAAGTTATTAAATTAAAATGGTGAGCTACATAAGAGAACTCAAGGAATAAATAGAAGAATAGAAATGGACAAATGGAAGAAGTAAAAATCAGCGTATATTTGCTAGGTACAAGAGCACCATGGAAGAAAATGAATGAAGTGCCATTTTATATTGATTTCCAATTGAGCCAGAATAATTTTCTTCCACAATAAAGAAGTTAGAGAATATTTGTAATCAGCACATATAAATGCATACTTTAACTTCACATTTTTCAATAAATATTACACAAAAGTTTGATGCAGAAAAAAGGAGGTGTTAAAATAGTGGGGTAATATTCATCCCTATAAAAATGGCCAAAATTTTGTTTCAGTTTTTTAAATGCCAGGCTTATGATTCTTATTTCTGAAATAGCCTCCTTCAGTCCTCAAGTCAAGGTGTAATTTTGTATTTCTTTTTTTCGGGGTTTAGTGCAATCTGAATTCTGATATATGTTAGACAAATAGCATTTCTAATTCTAACACCCCTCCTCATGCAAAGAGCCGATCAGACTTGAAGCGTAGACAATGCACAGGCCCATGTACACATGAATGGTTTTGTATCATATTCTAGTCATAATATTCTCCTCAGACAAATGTAATGTAAGATTGCCTCCAATAAGCCCAAAATGGATCCCACACTTCACCGGATCCCACCATAGCAGAAGCTTTTTAGCACCAAGCATCCCTTTTTTATAAGTTTGGTAAAACAAGAATTTAACTAAAAGGAGGACTCGTCAGCTAGTATTTTATCAGGGAGGTGAGCCTAATTTGTTAGGCTAGAGGGGTTGTTGGAAAGGGTTTCATAAACCTCAATGAAGGCCAATTGTAATCTATTCTTAAATTAAGTTAAAACCCACTACCACCAACACAAACCAAATATTGCAGTTCAAAAATTACCAACCTTAAGTAAGCTAAGTCCTTAACCTAGCTTTTTATATCCAAGCTTCATTAATTTGACATAATATCCATAACTTGTCATACATGAAAATTGGCAGATAACAGAAGAAAGCATCCACAGCATCCACCACTGATCACCACTCACCACCAGAGAAGGCTACATTTCATCCTTATCCCTATCAATTACCATGATTCTACATCTAATTACAGAACAAAATAGAAAGAGAATTCAGTGATATAAACTACTATGAGAGAGAGACGCACCAGAAGGAAGATAATCAAATTCCCGACCAATTGAAGGTCCATCGTTCCGCAGAACGGTACCCAAATCCTGAAGACACTTCCGCTTTTGATTTTTCTTCGCCGACGAAGGCACGTTAGCCTTCTCTCTCTGCTGAATGATCCTCCCCAACGGTCCTTTTCCTTTACCGCCATGGGAGGCGAAAGAGCACGACGGAACAACCACTCCGTTTTCTCCCATCTCCCTCTGCGTTCTGTAATAACCTCCTTCCATAACGCATCAGCAGCGTTCAATGGTTCTCATCTCATCTGCACCGCAAAATAGTAATTCAAAATCAGAGCTGAGAAACGATACTGAAATGCATCGCAACGAAGCTAGAAATGCAAAACTATAGCGATCACGTGAGAAATTTGATTTGAATTCGGTTATAGTGATTGAGTGTTGTTGAGGTTTTTGAAGCAGAAAACAAAAACGAAAACGATAGAGGAGAATTGAAGATGGGAAGAAGAAAGTGAGATTGAGCTGGAGTGTGAGGGAATATTGGAGGAATCTATGACCTTGATTGCAGTTTGAGGTTCGGCAATGTTTCTGGTGAATGAAATGGAATGAGAGTGAAGAAGTGACTGAAGAAGAAGAAGAAGCAGAGGATAATATAACAGAGTCCAGAAGTAGGGTTTTGGGTTTTGTGGAAGAAGAGAAATATCTCTCTCCTTTTTACCCCTATCAAAAATAAATCCTAATAAAAATGAAAATGACTCATTCCCAACCAAAATAATTATGAAATATCAGTACAAACAAATATTGGGCTCCATTTCAGCCCATGTTCATATTCATTCATTTTTTCACAAATAACTTGGAAAGTTTGAGGAAAACAAATTAAGTGAGCCACAAGAGCATTTTTCACAAATAACCTTTTTTTTTTCCGATGATTGAAAGTCCGGGTGGGGTACGATTTGGTCACAACCATAGGTTATGGTATGCTTCTGAGACTATCAACCGCTTACAAAAGTACTTATAGATCGCCCACCAACACAATCCTCACATCGATCGTGGAAATCGAACACACAATCATCTTAAGAAAGTGCTATGTCATTACAAACTCAACCAACGTGTGTTAATTTTTTACAAATAGCTTGTGATAGCCAAAATTCAATATTTTATCTCACTTTTTAGTCAAAATTATGATTATAATGTGATTGTGAGATTGATCACTTAACATTTTAAATAATTTGCATCATGTACAAATAAATAAATAAGTATGTAAATTTTGAGATGAAATTTGAGAGAGTCAGACATGAAAATGATATGCATGTATTATGTTAGCTAGTTACATCTCCTTATTGCATTGTTGGTTGCCAGAATTTGTTATAACTCATCAATAATATTCTGTAAATTCTTGTTAAGTTAGATCGTGTGTAGGTTAAGAATCTTAAAAGTAGATGTTGGAGTGGTTCGCAACAACCCATGGTGCTTGGATTGTTTGTTACTTTGGTCTTTTAGGAATATGAGTTTCTAAAATCATCAAGGTCGAGCTGCATGTGATCTAACATGGTTTACATTTTTATTAACACATGAGCTTTGTGATATGATGATTTATACCAAATCAACTTTTGTGCTCGGGCTCCTCTAGGGGAGTCAGCCAAAGTTTAATCATAATGCTTCCACATTAGCTCCTTGTAAAATCTTAAATGAATATATTAGTTTAGATCGTGACTTTGCATAGCACTCTTTGTTAGAGGAATGCGGTGGTATGTTTCTTGGGCAAAGAAGGTGCTAGTACTTCTAGGTTCACCATCAACCTCCACATGAAGTTGTCTCATTTTTTTGCCGGAAAATTGTAGGGCACCTTTCATTTGAGGTTTTAGCTTTTCTTTTTCTTTCATTTTGTACACTCTACTAATACTGTTAAGTATTTAAAGTGACTAAAATATTGAGAAAATTATTTCGTTAAGAGCTAATTTGATAAAAAGATGCAGTTTAAAAAGGATTAAAATACTTTAGTCTTAAAATGAACGCCTAATTAGGTAAGAGAAGTCAGTGAGATGTTGTAAATTTGCTTGTTTGTTTACAACTTGGAAAACAACAAGTTATAAAATTTAATTAAATATCGGATCCAAACAAAATTAATTAGAAAATATAACAGAAAAGGTGGAACGACAGTGTTTGCTGTCGTTGTATGAAGTAAACAACACCCACTATAATTAGGGTTTATGGTGTGAGTACTCTGAACCATTAACCAGAGCAATACAGAGTTCGAGAAAGAAGGAAAATCAATGGCGTCGAGGGGTGTTTCTCTGAAGGCGAAAGGCAAGAGCTCGAAGGGGAAGGCATCGGAGGAGAAAACAGCGTGCGAGTGCCTGAAGGAGTGGACCACATGGACGATGAGGAAAGCCAAAGTGGTGACTCACTACGGATTCATCCCTTTGATCATCATCATTGGTATGAACTCTGACCCCAAGCCCCAGCTTTCCCAGCTTCTCAGCCCCGTCTGATTCTCAGTTTCCATCGCTCTTTCTTCAATTCCCATCACTCTGATGTGATATATTATATGTAGTTTGCTTTATTCTGGATAATTTTGAAAGACGCAGTAGAAGAATAATCTGTTTATTTCTATAGTTATTATGATATCTAAATGTTGTCTATGCGCTTCAATTTGCATGATCTGAAAGATGATTATATTTTTATGGATGGTAATGGTTAGCTACATGAAATGTGATTTTGAATCCCATTCTATGATGTGATGTCCAATGCTTCAGTTGAGATTGTTTAGTGCATTATTGGATTTTGTACTTGTGTCTCTAATGCATAAGATTGATAATTTTTGTTGAAGGAAGGCACTGTTTTGGTTCTAGAAAGATTTTAGGAAGATTAATTTTGTACTGAAGTGATAATAATTACATCAATTTGATGGTGCTTTTTGACACCGAAATTGTTCAGAAGCTACAGTTTACTGGGATCAAATTGATGTCATGTGATAACTGATAACCAAAAATCATAATTCCTGGACCAATTTAATTTTGCTAATCTTTCAGAGACCTAATAAGGGGTTTACACTTTACATTTTGTTTTATTTTTCAGTCAGTTTGGGTTGTCCCTCGGTAAGATTGGTGTCCTCTCCTCATCATATGTATTGAAGACTAGGTAATTTCTGGTAGTATTTGGTATGCACTATGCAGGTTAAGATAGGACAGAGCATAATGCAGGTGTTTTTGTTAAACAGTTGTGCAATATTTTGTGAGTTGTCACACAAGGCTTTAAGAATATGGATCTTCTTTTGACATTCCGTTTTATTCACAGAGATAATCATACCAATGCAATATATACAGAGGTTTAGTAGTTAGTAGTTTTCATTCTGACTTTATTTATAGTTTAATTTCTATAGATAGACTAGAGATTGGAGTATTGTGAAATTGAAAAGGTCAGATAGAAAAATCATTAGCGGTGATGGTTCTTCACCCACCGCTAATGAATTCTCTCATGTCTCAGTTAAACATGGTTATTTTATATGAGAGCATCTCACCTAGTCTATGCATACTTGTTAGGTTTGCACTCACTCTAAGAAAAAAAATCAACAAAACTCTTCTTATAGATTAAGGTGAAAGTCTATTCATGCTGCACTCAACTGGTATCAGCAAAACTCTTCTTTGTATTTGAGTTACTTCTAAGTTGAAACTTGAAAGTACTTTCAAACCTTGAAAGAAGCTGTGCTTCCACTTTGTGTGCTTTGAAAGCTAAAATGGTATTTTCCTGAATCATTTACTCCTTCTCAGGAGTAACTCTCTAATCTTAAAAACAACTACAGCACACTTCGCATACAACATTTCATCAACTTATCTCATGAGGCAGTAACTAACAATCTCTTTAAACTTGATGAATACTTGAGATGCTTATTTCATGTTGACTGGGAACATGAGAGGGTCCAATTCCCCTCACCCTCTACTCACTCTTTCTGACAACTGAGCTAAATATGTATAAAGCCCCCTCTTGCCCTCTTCATGATTGATATGGCTGCTGAGTTTTACAATTTGATTTGAATATCTTAAGGCAGGAAACTGCAAACAATATTATGAGTCATATAGATTGTGTACATTTTACAGTGAAAATCAGTCATGAAACTAGTTTTTGAAAACACATTTGATAGCATGTTGGTTTTTACTTTTTATGTGAAAAGCATATGAATCAGTGTTCAGGAGTTATCAAGTCATTAGAATTTGTGATTGTGAGTTTTTGGTTGTGTCATGTAAGTAATAATCAAGTAGATATTTGGTGTTCAAGGTTGGCTCTAATCCCTAATCATTTTGGTTTTACACGTGTGCATACGTCTTCAATTTTAATTATTTTCACTATAAATTTTAGGCAAAATCTTTCTCCATCATTTTGTTTTTTTTTCTTTCTTTTTCATAACAAAACTAGTTGAACCGAACCTGAATTTTGCTTCATTTGTATGCCTTTTAACTATGATGTCATTTATTTGTGTGAATCAAAATTGAATTCTTTATCGACAAGTTGATCTTATACGTGCTACTTTGACCTGGGGCCTTCCATAATGAGGAGAGCATTCTCATGGTGCTTGAACTGAAGGTTAGAGTTTCCTTCCTTCCCAACCATTGTTCTCATGGCACTACTTGATCTCCTTCCAGCAGCTAACTCATCTTCTTCATCCTACATGCCTTTGTTTGTCTATTTCCCCCTTTGCTCTCGTGGTTTAATTATGTTTCCCTATTAGTAATGGTCACATGGCCCTTGATTTTAATGTAATTTTTTGTATATCGCACGTTAAATAATAAAAGCTCAATGTTGGGTGTCACGAGGTTATCCTGCTTACTAAATTCATCAACAAGACACAATAGAATTGGCGATGACTATGGTGCATAATGGAATTGGTCACATATTTATGTATGATAGTTTTTCACCATTGATAAAATGATAAAATAATGGATGACTGAGATTTAATGAGTAAATTATTTAAAATATCCTTTCTCCACACATTCTTTCCCATTCTCCTCTATAACCGTCTCTTCCTCCCCCAACCCCTATCATGTGACGACTTTAGGTTGCCCTCACAGCCGCCCTCGTCCCTCACCTCTGCCTAGCTATCACTATCTCATTCCTCCACCATAACCTTGTATCCTCTCCTCTTCGATGACATTGAACCTTCTCTTCCATCCCTTTTTTAGGTTTTGGCCAAACACAACCCTCTCTAGTACATGTACTGCATCATTTGTCATAAGCCCTTGCGTTGGATCAGTCCCACATTGGAATAAATCGTAATGGAAAATGAATTATATCCTGTTGTAAACTGTTTCTCACCACCAGTATTCACATCACTTTCGATGACATCAAGTTTTGAAGGAGAAGTGGCTTCAACACCCTTTTTACTTGTTTAGCTTCGAGCTGCCAAAGCATTGCCTTTTGAAACCTCTTCCACCAGAGCATTGTTTTCGAGTTCAACTTCCACTTGAAATTGACGTCATGTGTTTTCTTGACCAAAGGTGCAATAACTACATCTAAATGAGGTAAAAGCATCATTTGAACAGACTCCTCAACCTTGGCTATTTGTCATTGAGAAATCTTATTTGAAGCAAGTTTATCTGCAATAACAAAACATAATAACTATTAGGAATTTGACCAAACATAACCCTCTCACTCTAAGTTGTGCATGTTTCATTGCGATCTTTTAGTAAGGTACAACGAATCCAACGAACATGCCTGAATTGCTTAGAAGAAGATAATGACATATTATAAATTCAAAAGTAATTAAGTGTAAATATGTCCAATTTCAATGGTGCACCCACACATGTTGGTATGATGATACACCCTAGCCAACACCTAAGAATCACAATTATATCTAGGAGTATACAATTGTCGTGTTGTTTTCCAAACATGCACTCGAAAAAACTTGAAATCGACCACCAAACACGTATATCAAATAACATAGAGTTATTATAACTTGCAGAAGTCTCGAGTGTGAGACTTTATAAGCGTGATTGCGTTAAATATTCACCTGAGAGATATCCGTGATTTAAATAAAAAAGATTGAAATCCAATCATTTGGGCCTGCCACTCTATTCCAGCCACCAGGCCTGCAACCAAGTAACCTCCAACCCAAATCACCGCAGACACTGAAAAAAATTTCGCCACCACAGAAAAATTAGGGTTTCGGCCTCAAATCAAAACCAAATCTCACTGCAATTTACGCGCTCTCTCTCTCTCTCTCTCTTCCACCTTCAACCTCAGAAGAGGGTTTTAGGGGTTTTCGAACCACTGTTGCAGCAAGCACTAGCAGCTGAGGAAGAAAATGGAGAAGGAATCTTCAACACTCGGAAAGCGAAGAGAATCTGAGCTCAACAGCGACACTCCAAATCCAATCCCAAAGAAACCTCGCAGCAGAGAACGAACATGCGTCCACGAGGTCGCAGTTTCGAGCGGTTACCTCGCCACGAAGGAGGAAGCAATTCACGGCACTCTCTCCAACCCTCAGTACAACGGTCCAATGGCGAAGTCGTACCCCTTCACCCTCGACCCGTTCCAGCAGGTTTCCATTTCCTGCCTGGAACGAAACGAGTCGGTTTTGGTCTCCGCGCATACCTCCGCCGGGAAAACTGCGGTGGCGGAGTACGCCATTGCAATGTCGTTTCGGGATAAGCAGAGGGTTATCTATACTTCGCCGTTGAAGGCGCTGAGTAACCAGAAGTACAGGGAGCTCAGCCAGGAGTTCAAGGATGTAGGGTTGATGACCGGAGACGTCACGCTCTCGCCGCACGCGACGTGTCTTGTAATGACCACGGAGATTCTCAGGGGAATGCTGTATCGTGGCTCTGAGGTGTTGAAGGAGGTTGCTTGGGTTATCTTCGACGAGATTCACTATATGAAGGATCGAGAGAGGGGTGTTGTTTGGGAAGAGAGTATTATCTTTCTGCCGCCTGCTATCAAAATGGTTTTCCTCTCTGCTACCATGTCCAATGCCACTGAGTTTGCAGAGTGGATTTGTAACATTCACAAGCAGCCTTGTCATGTGGTGTACACTGATTTTCGCCCCACCCCTTTGCAGCACTATGTTTTCCCCATTGGTGGGAATGGGTTGTATTTGGTTGTTGATGAGAATGAGCAGTTCAGGGAGGACAATTTCATGAAGCTGCAGGATACTTTCTCCAAGCAGAAGGTTGGTGATAGCGGCAGGGGTGCTAAGTCCAATGGCAGGTTCAGCAAAGGTGGCTCTGGTTCTGGTGGTTCTGACATTTTCAAAATTGTTAAGGTCAGCTCTCAGCTATTCCTTGTGTTGTTATCGATCGGACGAGAATTTTTCGTTCAACATGTGGACTATAAATATATATATTTTAGATCTAGGGCTATGAATACTTCTGTTGTGTTTTCGATAGTTTTTTATTTTATTTCTCTGTTATCAACTTATTTTGTTGAGGATCTTGTTCCGTTAAATCATAGTGATGGGAAGATGACTTAGTATTTTGTTAGCAGAGGCTACAGGTTTCTGTTTGTTAATGTCATGACATATTTGCACTTTCTTAAGTTGATATTGTCATAAGTGGGGTTCTTGTTGAGCTCGTAGTTGAATGAAATTTGTAGGCAATATAATTTTCTTCTGCTCTGTCTGGTCTTCAAAATCCACATCTACATTAAGTACATTTTGTATATGAAGAGTCTAGTTTTATTAGCTAAATTGAAATAACCTTTTCCCCTGGTTGCCAAATGGGCAAATTTAGAAAATTTTATACTTTTCTGTTTGAAGCAGGCAAATATGTGTTAAAGCTGCCATCAATTCTTTAAATTTGTTCTTTAAGATGGAAATCCTGAATTTTTGAGTCATGGAATAGAAGGTTTTGTCTTGGGCAGGTTAATAAGCAGTAGAGCATCTACTCTATATTGTAAAAAAACTTAAATTAGTATGTGGACCTAATATAATTAATTGCTGAGTTTTTGATGGATTACATCCTTCTTAGCAAAGGGGAAAAGAAGGAAAAAGAGGAAACCGATAATAAACACATCAAAACCACAAAGCCCTCCTAATTAGTGCCATGACATGCTACAGTGATTAGGTGGCCATTTAAGCCATTTATTTCTTGCATTTGTGAGAGTATCTAATCAAATCAGCAGTTGCTTTGGGATAAGATTAGATGTTTGCCTTTAATATGGGTATGGCACCTGATTTTTTTGAAGGAGTGTCCTTTAAGATATGTTGACGAATTGGTTTGCTTTACTACATTGATGTCTATGGTTTTTTGGTGTGTACTTTTACTTTTCTCTTTTTTATTGATACAGCGGAAGTCGTACTAGGATTGCAAGCGCAAATCCTAAAAGAAAAGGGTTTCTGGAATCCACCAGAAAAGAAGAGAAAACTCTGGAATTTTATTATTAATCAAAAAGCTGAATAGGCTATGCCTTACAAGTGCTTAAATAGGAAAAGAAAATATCCTAATAGAAAAATAAATAATATCCTAAAAGATCCTAATTGAAAATAAATAAGTTCCTAAGCAAAAATAAACAAGATCCTAAAAGATCCTAATTGAAAATTAATAAAATCCTAATAAAATACTTAATTTTGTTTTGCGGGCCTGATACGGATTCAGATAGGCTAAAATCCGACCGGGCTCATCCGACGAGCGACGTCATCGTCGAAGCGCGCAGCCAGCCGCGCTACATCATTTATGGACGACTTATTTCCTGTTTACTTTTACTTGTGTGTGTGTGTGTGTATTGCTTTTTAGTTGAGTTAGAGTGTTTCCTGTTTTTCAGATGATCATGGAAAGGAAATTCCAACCTGTTATCATCTTTAGCTTCAGTAGAAGAGAGTGTGAGCAGCACGCAATGTCTATGTCCAAGCTTGACTTCAATACCGACGATGAAAAGGATACAGTGGAACATATTTTTCGTAATGCAGTGCTCTGTTTGAATGAAGAAGATAGGAGCTTGCCTGCTATTGAGCTGATGTTGCCACTTCTTCAGCGAGGAATTGCTGTCCATCATTCTGGCCTTCTTCCTGTTATCAAAGAATTGGTTGAACTTCTTTTCCAAGAAGGTCTTGTAAAGGCCCTCTTCGCTACTGAGACTGTAAGAATTTGTCCACCTTCTGATTTCTTTCCCTGTACATTATTTTCTGATACTATTTTAGAATGAGACTCTGATGCACTTTTCTATAGTTCGCAATGGGTTTGAATATGCCAGCAAAAACTGTTGTTTTCACTTCTGTTAAGAAATGGGATGGTGATAGTCACCGTTATATTGGATCTGGTGAATATATACAGGTGCGTGATGATTTATTTTTTTGGATGATGGTGATTATTTATTCATTCCTATCAAGATATTACCGTGCTGACTTTACTATTATCAATATGCCACCTTTAGATGAGTGGAAGGGCCGGGCGCCGTGGCAAAGATGAGCGTGGAATTTGTATCATTATGATTGATGAGCAGGTGAGTGTTGAGGCTAGTGTATTTGGTTTTCTGTTGCTTCAATTTATGAACATCCGGTCATATTACTTTCCTCAACTGATCTTATCTTTTCATCCACCCTGTGAATTGCCCATTCTTTATTTAGCCTTGTGGGTCTGGGATCTTTTGATGCAGTAATTCATTCATAACTGCTCACATTACGCTGAGTAATATGTTTACGTCCTGCAACATATTGAGATCATATACGCGCATGCTTTTGTTGGTTTCAATCGTATGACGGGGGTACTAGTATACTGCTCTATCATCTGAATATTATGTTTGCATTCTGTTCTTAGCTATATAACAAATTCTCTTCTTGGATTTTAGGCAGAAACTTGAATGATAATTGGTTTTGCATTGATCAACCCGGCACTTATCTGATTATTTTGTGCAGATGGAAATGAATAACCTCAAGGACATGGTTCTGGGTAAACCTGCTCCTTTAGTTAGTACATTCAGGCTTAGCTACTACTCAATTTTAAATTTGATGAGCCGTGCAGAAGGCCAGTTCACTGCCGAACATGTAATAAAGAATTCATTTCATCAATTTCAATATGAAAAGGTTTGTACTGATCCATTTCCTTCAAAATCTTATTAGCTTATGTTGCACTATGGTGTTTAACTCATGGGCACCTTACTCTTGTTCAGGCCTTACCTGATATGGGAGAAAGGGTGTCAAAGTTGGAGCAGGAAGTAGCCTTACTCGATGCTTCAGGGGAGGTAATCTTTGTTCCTTTGCCATCAGTTTAGATTTCTTCATTATGTATTCTATGTTGTATTAATATATTGATATTTGATTTAATACAAGTAATTACTTATGTAGGCCGAGGTATCTGAATATCATAAGCTAAAACTGGAAATAGCACAGCTTGAGAAGAAGATGATGGCACAAATTATAAGGCCTGAAATGATTCTTTATTTTCTTGTCCCTGGTCGATTGGTAAGTAATAGTAGGCATCAGCTTGGAAATGCATTTGAATTATTTTTTCCCTTCTCTAATTAATCCTGAGAGTCAGTATTAAATGAGTTTATGATATCATTGATGCATGAATATATATTAATAAATGTCAGGTATTTGTTAAGTTTTTTTATCCCTCTTGTGCCTTTGCTTGCAGTTGTTCATTTAAGGTTCTTCTGTTCTTAATTTGTCTTCTGCTGCTACTTTTTCCAGCACATTTAACTGAGATAGATGAATTTTTTTAACCTTGCAGATCAAAGTAAGAGAAGGTGCAACTGATTGGGGTTGGGGTGTTGTAGTCAATGTTGTTAAGAAACCTTCTGGTGGTGGTTATATAGTTGATACTTTACTACATTGTTCACCTGGCTCAAATGAAAACAGTTCACGACCAAAACCATGTCCGCCGCGGCCTGGAGAGAAAGGTGAAATGCATGTGGTAAGCTGACATCCCAAACAATTTTGCTACTTTTTGATGGCTCTCTATTGTAACTCCCTCCACATATCTGAAAAATTTCTATTACTTTCTTTTGATTGCTTCCTTTTGCAATAGGTCCCTGTTCAATTACCATTGATATCTTGTCTTAGTAAACTGAGGATATATATTCCTCCTGATCTTCGACCCTTGGAGGCAAGGCAAAGTACACTCCTTGCTGTACAGGATATGGGCAACCGTTTCCCTCAAGGTATTCCAAAGCTTAACCCTGTGAAGGTAATTATTTTCCAATCTCAACCTTGAATGCCTTTTCTGTATCATATCCACTTCTCTTCATTGTTGTTCATCTTATGACTTTTCCATCTCATCCTCCTTCTTTAGTGGAGAAGATTCTTTAACACATGGTCATATTGAACTTGAGTGATCTTTAACAGAATCACAACATTATATATACATAATATTCTCTAAAATAAATTTCCAGGACATGGATGTTAAAGATCCAGAAATAGTTGAACTTGTCAATCAGATAGAGGAACTTGAGAAAAAGTTGTTTGCTCATCCTATGCATAAGGTTTGTTAAAATGAACTCTGGCCCCTATTTTGTATCTTATAGATGTAACATTGCTTGCTCTTTGGTTTGAATCTTTCCTTAATATTTTGCTGTAACATAGCATCAAAATGTGGATCAAATTAAAAGCTTTGAGAGGAAAGCAGAAGTGAATCATGAAATCCAGCAACTGAAGACAAAAATGCGGGATTCTCAGGTATTTCATTGCCCAGGCTTCGTTATTTGCTAAATTTTATTATTAAACCACATGATAGTATCTGCTATGCATTATATTTGTGCCCATGTGAATGAACAATTTAACATTGCATGAGATGTTAATATGTCAATATTATTAATGACAAATTTTGAGTTCACTACTGTGGAATGATGACAATGATAACTGTATTCCTTTATATAATTTCCTAAACTATGGTATGGATTCATTAGTAACTGAAAAACATGCATAAATTTTTCAGCTACAAAAATTTCGCGAAGAACTGAAGAATCGCTCACGAGTTTTAAAGAAGCTAGGTCATATTGATGCTGACGGTGTAGTTCAGTTGAAGGGACGGGCAGCCTGCTTGATTGACACAGGCGATGAACTCCTTGTCACCGAATTAATGTTCAACGGTGATTCAATATGCATTTCATTTTCTGCATAGTGCTTTCTGTAAAGCCTACTGCATAATATGTAACTATTTTTCTTCTTCTTTTTTTCCATGCTCCCAATAGGTACTTTTAATGATTTAGACCATCATCAAGTGGCTGCCCTTGCAAGTTGTTTTATACCAGGAGATAAGTCGAATGAGCAGATACAACTGAGAACCGAGCTTGCGAGACCACTACAACAGCTTCAAGACAGTGCAAGAAGGATAGCAGAGGTGTTTTATTATTTAACTTTGTATTTCTTGAGAATCTGTGAATTAAATTATAAGTGGGATCACTCCATGGTCACAGATACAACATGAATGCAAATTGGATATAAATGTGAATGAGTACGTGGAATCAACAGCAAGGCCATACTTGATGGATGTGATATACTCTTGGTCAAAGGTTAGTTATATATTTCTTCAGCTTGAGCGTGTTATCTACTTGTAAGTCATTTGCTCGATTTCTGCCAATGTAGTCAAAGTCTAAATTTTACCATGAATTGGGAAGGGGAATGAAAATCTTAGATTATCAAAATTGTAACATGAATTGTAAGATTTCATATATATATATATACATGTGTGTGTGTGTCTAGCATGAATAAGAAAAAACCCATTAAATCACTAAAAACACGTTATAAACTCACATTCATAATCAACAACCGACACAAGAAGGGTCTTGGACTTGATTGAACAAAGCAACACTGATTTACAGGTTTTCAAAGTTTATATTAATCTCTCGTCTTTCATTTCAAATTTGTCTTCCAGGGTGCAAATTTTTCGGATGTTATACAAATGACTGACATCTTTGAGGGAAGTATCATTAGGAGTGCTAGAAGGCTTGACGAGTTTCTGAATCAGGTATCCAAGTATCCACCCTCTAACTGTCAAACATGTGGTCCCATTTTTTTATGTTAACTTTCTTAAAACTCGTGTCTTGCTAATAGCCCATTCACTAAGAAGTGGAAAAGGGCAAGAAAATGTGGTTAAGGTGGGGTTGGTGGAACATGGCTCAATAAGTGTGCTATTCTGGATAGTTACTAGTTCACACAGTTTTTTTTTTTTTTTTTTTTTTTTTTTTTTTTTTTTATCTACATTACATATGGAACATTTGATATATGCTTGAAGTTTGTGGTGTACTTGCCATAAAAGCAGAAGGGATTTTCCCTGAGGGAAATCAGACATAGTTTACTTGATTATTGCATCTGAGTATGTTTTAGCAGTTCTTGAAATTCATTTACCTCTGTTATTATTTTGGGACAAATGAAATTCATAGTTTCCCATCTATGTTCTTCAAGTATTGCAAAATATTCAGATTTTACCTTTAGAAGCTTATACCATAAATATCAGTAGGCTTGACTATTTTCCAAGTCATCTCTACGAAACATTTTCTGTCTATTTTATTGTTTGGAAACCAAAAGCATGTTTGCATTGACATTATGGATTTTTGGAGTTCTGATTGTCTTGCCTCTTTCCAGTTGCGTGCTGCTGCTAATGCAGTAGGAGAGGTTGACTTGGAGAAAAAATTTGCAGCAGCAAGTGAAAGCCTTCGAAGAGGTATTATGTTTGCAAATTCTCTGTATCTGTGACTTGTTTCCCTGCAGGCCATTCCCTATATTCATGGCTTTTCTGGGAGGCAGAAAGCTTTTATCTTCACATCCAACTTTCTGGGTGCGCCTAATTCCTTCTCTGGTAAATATTTTCGTTCAATTATGATGCACACTGTATACAGTCACTGATAGTAAAAGGAGTGGTCGTAGAGTGATAGAAAAATCCAGTCAATAGAAGGTGTAATTTATTAAGATTGTGACATCTTGTATCCATCTAGTTCAGAGTAGTAGCATGTTTCTCCTTTAAGTCATTCTTCAGAACCCCTTGTCTGCATCATGGCTTGGGGAGTGGGATGGCGAAGAAAGTAGTGTAAGCATAGTCATCAATTTGCAGATGAGTCATTGTTGCCTGTAAAAACTGCTATTTCAAATTTTGATTGAGAGACCATCATTTTAGTGACTATTTGAATAATAGGATCGATTGAACTGAGAAGATTCTCCTACTTATATATATTTTGTTTTCATTTGAATTTGATTAAGTGGTCATGGGTTGAAATGATTCGCTTATTGTCATGTGATCCTAATTCTCTACATGCTTACATTTGTGCTGTTAAGTTATTATATACAAGATCCTAATTCTAGACATTCTTCGTTTATAAAATTAAAAAAAAGCTAACATGTTCTAAGAAAAATATGGTTTTTGCACACCTGTTTTTCATCGTAATCGCTACAAGTGGTTATATTTGATAAATTAAGAAACAAATTGGTTTCTGCATCTTTTTCTATTTACACACTCCAATTGCTTGGAAATTAAAAAATTACGTCTCTGTTTGAAGAGTTTCCATGTTGAGAGACGTTAGATAGAGATGGTCAATCTTCCCTCCTTTGGTGGAAGTTGAAGTGTGGGAGATCTTTAAGCGGTTCCTGCAAACCAACAAAAAACATCCGACGCATGCCTTTTTCTTATTTTAAAGTTTCTGATTTTGAACTTTATTCAAGTTACAATGTCAGGGTTTATTTAAGTAACAATGTGATTGTTCGTATATTTATGGTAAAATTAAGAATGTATAAGCAGCAAAACAGCGATGTGTAAAAAAGTGATGAATAAATCATGAACAATGTTTCTTTTGTAGGGAAAATTTATTATGGACCACTTTTGTGTGGTGCAAAGTTGCACCACTCCCTTTTGACTTACAATAACAGGTTTAAAAAAAAAAATCAAAAAACATATTTTCTTAATCTTTAATTAATTATTAGGTTAATTGAATTAGCTTTTCTAGTTCATCTCCCTCAGTGTATCATCTCCATCTATCTCAGTTTCTATGTTCTTCTTCTTCTTTTCTAGTTCATCTTCTTCTTTTCTTCCTCCCACCCAACAACCACTGCCACCCACAACCCTAAACTCGACCACCCAGTCGCCGCCACCACAACCCTAAACCCCACCACCAACCTACCACCACCACCACCAACCAGAAACCCAGGACCCACTCACCACAATCAACGCCAGAAACCCAGAACCCGATGAGTTGGCTACAGGACCTGAAAGTTCTCAAGAAGAGAAGTCCAATGGTGGTTGTCTTGCTTTGAAAAGACGCCAGAAACTCCGGTTGCAGGTCTATGGAAGCTTGCCCAAATCTGGAAACCGCGGTGGAGGCGTTGAAGGTGGGGATGGAGGCGAACCAGTTCTGTTACCTCGACGGCGAGGCCGTAGGCGGCGGAGAAGGCGAAGCAGGTGGTGGAGTTAAAGGGTCTTCCATTTTGCTTCTTCATCACCAACAACCTCTTCATCTTCCTCTCCCTTTTACCTTCAACCTTCATTAATTGGAACCCAATCTTCAAATCACCCGATCTACTTTCCTCATGAGCCCAACAACCAGATCTGACAGTTGCAGGTTGTCTGGGTTCGACGCCTCCTTCTTCCTCTCTGCTTTTCTTCACAGCTTTGTGATTTTTAACATGCTACTCTTGTTGTTAATGTTGTTCGAGATGAAAACTGAGTGGTATTGAATCTGTTTTATCATGAAAGTATAAATTTTGAAGATTTGTGTTAGTTGCCTGTGTTTTTGGATATAGAGTTTGATGATAGAATCACTGTGCCAGAGGTTTGAATGGGTAAATGGAGTAAAGGGAAATCCAGATCTGGAGATGGAAGGTTGTGTTGAAGGGAGGTTGAATTTTTTGATCTGTGTTGAAGATGGTGTTGTTAGATCTTGTGGCTTGGGCGGTGGTGGTTGGGGTGGATGGTGAGATGATGAGATTGTGAAAGGTTGAAGATGATCCACTTAGATTTAATCATATTAATTATTCACTAATTATATTAATTTTTGTGATTAATAAATATGTATTTTTATTTTTATTTTAAAACCGGGAAACCTGGACTAGCAGGTCAAAAGGTGGGTGGTGCAACCATGGACCAGAAAAAACTGGTCCATGTTAAACGGCTCCTCTTTTGTATGTAAACAGACGTTAAAGAAAGAAACCCGAGTATGAGTGTGGGCCGTGTGGCCACCATAGTTGTTAGTGCCAGGCTGTGATGTTATTAAAGAGAGGGGATTTTTGTCCAAAAAAAAAAGAGAGGGGATTACAATCACATTTGAACGTCCACCAAAGCTTGAAAGAGCTTATATGAATTTGTTTATATAAATGTTCAGATAAAAACTTATACAAATATCATATTATGTGTTATTTTCAACTTAACGCTTAAATGAGCTTATTTATAAGCCTCTTGTCTCATTTGAGAGAGGTTGTTTTCTAGCAATCGTTTATGCCAATTTTGAACGAACTTGTATAAACAATTTATCACCCACCTATGTTTATATTAATTTATCAACAAACACTTATACAAACCAATTTCAATAAGCTTCTTTATTTGTAATAACTTATTTGAGTTCATTTTATAGTAAAAAAACTTAGCGTATGTTTATTTTTATAACTACCATACTAATTGATAAATAAATATTTACACCTACTTATATGATATTTTAACTTTTCTCAATCAAACAACTTAGCATAGAAATAAGTGTTTATGATACTCCCTCCGTTTTTATATAACTGACACTTTAAGGTTGTTGCACAAACATTAAAAAATAACAATTAATGTTCTTGTTTTATTAAAATTACAATATAAATTCGTATTATACCATTTATCTCTCTTATTAATTCTAACTTTTTCAACTTTCCTACCACCAATAAATGAAGTATAATTAACTTTGTAAAGTGATAGATAATTAAGAACAAAATTCAGTTATAAATAGTGTGAGATATATATAGGAACAGAAGGACTAAGGAGTATTAACACACTTGTTCACCAAACACACTTTATATTTTATATTTTTAAACTATCTAAATAAACTTATTAGCCTAAGTTATAAATAAATAAGCATTTACATGCCAAGTGTACATATTTTCCAACCTGATCCAAAGTCCAACTAAATTGAAGAAAAAAAAGAGATACAAGATTTTGGGCGGAGGTTTCAATTTGGCAGCACCCTCGTTTGCATCGACACCCCCTTCCCCCACTCTTCAAAACCAACACCCAACTCAACCAACCCAAATCCATTCTCCATTCTCCATTCTTGCTTCAAGCATAGCAACAAATGGAGGCCACCATGTCCGCCTGCAAATCAATCACCTCCTCTTCCGTTCCCGTCACAGTAAGTCACTCACTCACAATCACTTTTCAGAATTCATTCCTATAATCACTTTTTCTGAATCTGATTCGTTTTCTCAATTTCATTTCAAGGGTTTATTCGCGGGAAGACGAGGAGTGAAGAGTTCCACCCAATGCAGCTTCTTAGCTGAAACCAACAAGGTCAAATTCCCGAGGCAAGCTGCTCAGTTCAACAAGCAGCACCACCAGACTCGCCGCCACTGCGGCCCTCTCCGCGTGACTTGCGGTGGCGGCAGCGGCGAGAAGATCCTCATTGCTAACAGAGGCGAGATCGCCGTCCGTGTCATTCGTACCGCCCATGAATTGGGGATTCCGTGTGTGGCTGTGTACTCCACCATTGACAAGGACGCGCTTCATGTCAAGCTGGCTGATGAAGCCGTTTGCATTGGTGAAGCACCCAGTAGCCAATCGTAACTCCTTTCCCTTCTTCTTCATGAATTTCACTTTCTACACAAATAAATTCGTGATGGGTACCACCCCTGTTAATCAAAATCTGTGTTTTTAAAACAATTGTAATTTCTCTCTGTGCAGCTATTTGCTGATCCCGAATGTTCTAGCTGCTGCTATTAGCCGCAAATGCACAATGTTGCATCCCGGTTATGGTTTCCTTGCTGAGAATGCAGTGTTTGTTGAGATGTGTAGGGAACATGGAATCAATTTTATTGGGCCTAATGTGAGTAGTACACTCCATTCCACAGTTTGTTTTTTGTTTTGCTTATCGCCTCATGACTGCTTGCTTTAATTTTAAGCGTTACCGTTGAGTTTGTGAATTGTATGTAACATGATGACATTGGTTACCTTCAAAGATTGCACCCTAGATTGAATGAGACTCATTCGAACTTTCCTGTTAAATCCTAAGACTAGTTTCTGTCTAAACTATCTTGAACCACATGAATTTGATTGATTGCCGGTCATTATCGCTAGAGTTTGTGATCAACACAACTAGATAATATTAGTTTATATACACGTCAATATTGTATGATGAGGATTTATTGTTTATTTTACTGGTTTTATGTGGTGACCGCGTAAAATAATATTGGATTTTTGCAACTAAGCAAGTGTTTATTGAGTGTGGCATGGCTAGAATAACAGCATTTTTAACCTGTATGCTGAAAATGTGCTGGCCGAGTTATGTTTGATATTGAAAATTTTCATTAAAACTTGTTGGTATGCTAGCGAAGGTCAGCGCTTTTATGCATTTTTCTAGTACGTGTGTAGTCAAAGGTGTCTGTTAATTCCAATATTTTTTTTCACTTTCAATGTATTTATCTTAATATTTAATGTTTTCCCTGTTAAATATAGAACTTCTTTGATTCATAAAGATGTCATTGAAAATCTAAGATTCTAATATTTCCCTTTCAAATTATTTGGTAAAACTGAATATTTAACTTTCAGCCTGACAGTATTCGGGTTATGGGTGACAAAGCAACTGCCAGAGAAACAATGAAGAAAGCAAATGTTCCTACTGTTCCAGGAAGTGAGGGGCTTTTACAGGTATTGTATTAAATTCAGGTGTATAAACAGCTTTATATACCTTCAATGTGAAAGTTCGATGTCAGTTTCAGATTCTATGGCATCAGTTTGATGATAAAAATTAATGTAACAGAGTACAGAAGAAGCTATCAGACTTGCACATGAGATTGGTTTCCCTGTGATGATCAAGGTAAATTGCCTTATTATTCTGTATCTGTAACACTGTTCCTGTTTGAATTGAATTCCCCTTTTTTTATGATTGAAAGTAGGTTATTTGATACATGCTTATATTAGATATGAGCACATACATAGATGTATATACTCTACACTCGTGTGTAACTATGTACCTATCAAAGCATAATCTTGTACATTTTGTCTTCTGATCCCCCAATCAGTAAATATGCGAGGGATAATGAATTGAATTATACATTGCTGGCCATAGCTATGGAGGTGGTGTAAGTGATGTATGACCCCATAGGTGTGTTTATCATTTGGAATGTTGAAGAACTAGATAGTTTTTCCACTTATACAGAGTGCTCAACTTAGGACCACAATTATTTTATTTGGTTTGTGGTTCATTCATTATTGGTCTCTGATATGATCTTTCTTATGATTTATTTGATTGCTGATTTGAACCGATTACATGAGGCATATAAGTTCCCCTACAAAGCCTTCTTTTGCTAATTTATGTGAACTGATAAACAAATGGTGCTTCTCAGGCAACAGCTGGTGGTGGAGGACGTGGCATGCGTCTTGCTAAAGAACCTGAGGAGTTTGTGAAGTTGTTACAGGTATTATTTTTGCCTGAATGAAATTCTTGTTATGTTGTCTACATGATAAATTGCAATCTTTAGTTTCCTTTCTGTTATAAATTGTAATAGCTATAGGAAAAAGTTAAAAGGGGTAACCTGAAACTCGAATGGATTGAAATATAGAAGCCATAGTGATCAAAATTACCTATAATCAGATAAAAACGAAAAACTGAATGAAGCGTGCAATGCTTGTACCATGTGTATATTTCTTTTGCACATCTATTTTCTGACTACGTAAAAGATCAATATTTCTTACTTGGGTCAACAGGTGAAACAAGGTTTCCTGCAATTTTTATGTTCCAATAATTGGTATGACATGAAACCATCTTTGTAGCAGAAGCAAGTTTCAGGGTCAAACAATCATAATTGGTTCTGATGGAAGGGAGATGATGTATTCTGATTGTCTATAGTTGTAAAGCTTATCCCATTGATGAGAAATTTAAATGTGCTTCTTTGGTGAATAATTTTCAATTTGATTTCTATGCAGCAAGCTAAGAGTGAGGCAGCTGCTGCATTTGGCAACGATGGAGTTTATTTGGAGAAGTACATTCAGAACCCAAGGCACATTGAGTTCCAGGTAATGTTTCCCCTTTTTCTCCCTGAAATCTTTAATTTGACTGAAGCCTTGGGTTAGGAGAATCCTTTGAGGGAATTTTATCTATTAAGAATGTAAGGAAACATTCAAGTTGGGGATTACTCAATAAGGTCAACTGTGAACTTTAGCATTAACTCAATTTAAATTGGTGCTCACTCAAAGTATGGTTAGTTTAAATTACATGCATCACATTTTGTTATTTTTTAAATAATTTAGAAACACCTTGCAGCCTCTTTTTCTGGTATATGTTACAGTAGGTAGAAGAAAAATTCTGCATTGGGGATTGGGTGAGTGGACAGTCTTAAATTTATTCGACAGATTCCTAATTGTTCGGGTGCTTTGACTTGATCCAAGACCTGAATGATTTAAAAAGCATATTAAGAAATTAGTGATAATATTGTATGTTTAATTCCTCTATTCCTCTGCTTCATGACTTACAGGTTCTTGCCGATAAATTTGGTAATGTTGTTCACTTTGGTGAGCGTGATTGCAGTATCCAGGTACTATGAACTAACTCTCTCAATTTCTTATCTGTCTGTATCAATGTTTAGTTTTTCAAGTTAGTTAGTTATATTAAGCATAATAATACTCATCTTATTTTTATTATGATGCCATTTTACAAAAGATAAAAATATGTGTTCTGTAAACTTGTAATGTCTGACCTTAGTGAATTCAAGATCAAAACTAAATGTATACTATGAGATGTGTGTTTTCTGACTAAAGCATATATATTTTGGTCCAAAAGAAAAATGAAACTGACTGATCTTTCAGATAGAAGTCCTCCTTCAAGGATATTCAAAGATGCTATAAACTCCTTACATGCCATATGACTAAAGTATATATATCCTAAAGTCTAAACAACTATGCATTGTAAAAGATTGATGTTTCTATTTATAGTTTTTAATTATATCTTAGTTCCCTATGAAATTCCACATGTATATCTAGTGCCTGATGTTATTGGATAATGAACACAGATACTACTTGTATGATGAATTTTTTTTTTTAATTTAAAAAACTTGAATTTGATTTCAATGTTATTCAAGTAGTTTTATAGTTAGAGGGATAGATCAAAATGTGGCGTGATTATTTACGTTCCCTTTTTAGCAATTGAGTTGCCAGAGATCCTACCTGAAGTAATAAGTTCTGTTAATTGTGAATTTTCATACAGAGGCGTAATCAGAAACTGCTTGAAGAAGCACCATCTCCTGCATTGACCCCCGAGTTGCGAAAGGCAATGGGAGACGCAGCAGTTCAAGCTGCTGCATCAATTGGTTACATAGGAGTTGGAACGGTTGAGTTCCTTTTGGATGAAAGGGGTTCATTTTACTTCATGGAGATGAACACACGTATCCAGGTTGAACATCCTGTGACAGAAATGATTTCCTCTACTGATTTGATAGAAGAGCAAATTCGTGTAGCTATGGGTGAAAAACTACGATACAAACAGGTACTCAAGGATATATTTTACTTGTGATTCTGTAGAAGCTTGCTTTTAACATAGTTTTTCTGCAGGAGGACATTGTTCTCAGAGGACATTCTATTGAATGCCGTATCAATGCAGAAGATGCTTTTAAGGGGTTTAGACCAGGGCCAGGTATTTTTAAGAAAATTATGAAAGCAAAAATAAATTGTGTTTGCATTCTAATACCAGCTTCCTCACTTGTTTGGTAGTTTGGTCTATTAGCATTCTGCCATTTGAAAGTTTTATTAATCCAATGAATTTTCTCCCCACCAACAGGTAGAATAACAGCATACTTGCCATCTGGAGGTCCATTTGTCAGAATGGATAGCCATGTTTATCCTGATTATGTAGTTCCTCCAAGCTATGACTCCCTTCTTGGAAAGGTGTGCGGTTATTTTCTCTTTTCTAACATTGATTTCTCATCATCGTCATCTGAGTTCATTATAACGTATCTTAGTTGTTCGCTTCAATGAAATCGATGTCAATATTTAATACGAGCATATACTAATCTTGGTCTTCTCATAAATTTCTCAATTACTTTCGAAGTTTTTTCTCGTCCTCATATGCTTGGGCTCTTGGATTTAAGCAATGATGGGATATAATTATAGAGATCAATTAGGTGATGACTTGTTTTATGTGTGAGACATTAGTTGATATAGAAGGCGATGGCTATTTGATTGAATTTTGTAAGCTAGGAGTGTAAAATGGATCCTATGATTATTAGAAAGGAGAATGATGTGTTGTATATCGGTGTATGATTTGCATTTTATAGTCAGTATACAACAGATATCACCACCCCTCCAAAAATTAAACTTCTTTCAGTTCCTGATGATGACACATTAAATTTATCAGATGTCATAGTTTTTGATTCCCTATGCAATACAAGTGGGAAGAATGAACAGACAAGCAAAAAACGTTCAGAGCATTCAATGAACTGCATCTAATAAAATATCCTACAAGTGTATAAATAAACCCAACTATATCTGAAGTGCTCTTTATATTTGAAACTCTTACTCATCTCTTGACTTTGTGAACATTTTGTAGCTGATTGTATGGGCACCAACAAGAGAAAAAGCAATTGAGCGCATGAAACGGGCACTTGATGACACTATCATCACAGGTAAAATACTTTGATGTTTATGATGGTGTTTATTATGTTAGATACCTGTGCTTCATGTAAGTCAATCTTGTGCCTGAAGCCATAAAAAACTGAAAAGAATCATATACATTTCCTTTGCACCTTGGTATATGCACTTCGCAAAAAAAAAACAAAGTTTGTTTGACCTGAATCCTCTGCAGTTTGAAACAAATTGCAGGAGGTGCAGTTTTCTGATCTTATTCATATCCATTGAAGTGTCTTTGACATAGTGTTTATTATATGCTTTAAAGCCTTCCAGTTATCTTTATTATTGTTTTGTAGCCTTCACTTTCTATGACATAATTAACAATTACAACAATTTTGTTACAGGAGTTCCTACAACAATTGATTATCATAAACTTATCCTTGACATTGAGGTCAGTGCATCTTTTATGTACTTTTGCTAACACGTATTCTTTGACAATATTGTTAGTCAAAACTTGATATTATGATTAATATATGCAATATCTTCATTGTATCACAGGATTTCAAAAATGGCAAGGTTGATACTGCTTTTATTCCAAAACACGAGGAGGAGTTGGCGGTGGTAAGAACTTCATATTTCCTTTATAGTATTTATGCCCCTATCAATGGTTTAAAATTTATATATTCTTGTTGGAGCTACTACAAAATAGTTTTGTCAGGAAAATTTCACATGAACTTGTCTTTAGAATTATACACAGGATCCTTCAATATTATCATCATGGTGCATTAAACATTAGATATGTTATATAAAAGGAGGTAACAGTAGTTTTTTTTGTATGAAACTTTATGAAGTCCATCTACTTTATAAGAACTTTCAATTTAATAGTTGAATTGGTTTAGAAAAAAGTTACTGTTGTAAGTACAATAGTTTGTGTCCATTTATTCCATCCAATATCTGAGTACGTGTGTAAAATTAGTCTCTAGATAACTAAATCATTGAACTGCATGCATTCTGTCAATGATTTAGTAAGCGAGAGTAAGAGTGTAAGACAATGATCCTATTGCTAACACTATTCACCAACCTTGGTAATGTGTTCTTAGATGTTTCTAAACCTTAATGTTAATGGAAAGAAACCTTCCTGTGGTATTAGTTATTGTTTACAAAATTTATACTTTGTTTGATTTTGTAATATTATTCCATGTCCACTTCTAATGCAGCCGCCGCCGCAAAAGAGGGTACTTTCTAACACGACGAAAGAGCTAAATGGCGCAACTGCCTGATGAATATGACTCTGATGCCACCCTATTTAAAAATTGCATTTGTAATCACTATGTCGTCTGTGTGTGCATGTGAAAGTTCTCAGGAAATTTTGATAATTAGTCTCCCTCAATTCTCTTTGTTCAATAATCATATTGTAAAATCAATTAATTTAATGTTCAATTTCATCCCGAATATCAGTGCAAGCCTGCAATGATATGGCTCACTTTGCATTTTCTTTCAGGTTGTAGTTGTCACAATGGTTTCTTAGAGGATGTGTCTGCGGTCTTGTTTGTAATTGTATTTAAGAACTCTATTTTAGATACAGCAATAAAAATTAAACCTTATCCTAGTAAGTTGAGTTTGCTTCATGGATCAATTGGTGTCACTGGGCATTATTATAAATCAAGTTTTCAATACAATTATTTCAAATAGCTCCTTTGATGGTTTTCCTTTACGTTTTCATAAGTATTTTCTTCACTTCCATAGATTTTTCTCATGTATCATCTTTATAACTTGTACTCAACATGGATAGACTTTTTCTTATCTGCCCTCTCTTTCCATTTGATTGGATGAGGAAAGAAAACGAGAGAGTAGAATATGAAGGAGAAAATGTAATGGAAAACAAGTGTGAAAGAAAATAATATTTTGAGCTGTGACACTGTCATTGGTCATTGAATAATGAATTAGCTTGATTACTCGTTTGTGTTTGCAAATGTAATTTAAGGAATATAAATTTAATATATGACTCGATCGTTCGTTCTGCAGAAAAAGAAAAACACGAAGTTCAACCATGGATACTTTGTGATTCTTTAAGCAAATAACTTGAACAGTTACAGTTTTGTCTGGATACATTCTACTTCTTGAATTTATGCCTGTTATAGACAGATTAACCTAAAACTTGACTTTGAAGTGGATGCTTGTTGCATTGTCATCATGCTGTTGTTAAACCAGCTTTCATGCTGCATGCCTCCTCTTGTTAACTTGCACCCATTTTATGCATCACGGCGTTAAACTATGAACTTCAGAGTTTACATTTTCGTGATTGATGATGTGCTTGAGCGACTTTCATATCCAGACATTCCAGATAAGGAGTTTGATTCACTCATAGTCATAGAGTCCTATAGAAAAGGAAACATGTAATGTGATGTGTTATTTGCATGCAATGATTATACCAAAAAATAGCAAGGTGTGGTAATCAGTCACACTGACTCACCTGAGCTGAGGCTGAGGAAGAAAATGTAGAGCGTGAAAAATTGTTGTTACTTCTAGGAGTAAATCCTGCTTTACCACCAAACATCATCATCATCATAGGCATGTTATCTTCAGCGAAGTTTCTGAGCTTGTTGAGCTCAGGTAACACAACTTTTCCAAGATCAGGCCTATCTTTTCTTCTCATCTCAGCACACTGCAGTGCTATCTTTGCAAAATGCAAGGCATGTTCAACTGGCCAGTCCTCAACAGCAGGGTCAAGCATCTCAGCAAATGTCCCTCTCTCAATAGCTCTTCCAACATGGTGAGTCAAACCCATTGGAGGCTTTGCTGTTACCATCTGCAGAAGCATGATCCCAAGTGAGTAGATATCAGACTTGATTCCAAGCATGCCTGTTTGCTGGTACTCAGGATCGATGTAGCAGAATGTTCCGGCAGTTGCTGTCATGCGGTACTGTGTCACGGTGTCTGCAACTGAAGGAGGGACAAGCCTAGCCAGCCCCACATCACTGATCTTGCTCACAAAGTTTCGGTCAAGCAAAATGTTTCCTGGTTTTAAGTCGCGGTGCACCAGCGGTTCTGGTTTTGCCTGGTGGAGGAAAAGGAGGCCAGTGGCTATCTCTGCTGCAATTCTGAATCTTAGCTGCCAGGGAAGAACTGGTGAGTTTTTGCTTCTCCTGCAGAGGCAATCGTCCAAGCTTCCATTCGCCATGTACTCGTACACTAGACAACCGTACTCCGGGCATGCTCCAAGGAGGAGAACCATGTTGGGATGCCTTATTGAACTTAGCACTTCAACCTGCACGAATTAAACGCCAAATTGATTGATTCAGCAATGTCTAATCATAGTCCATTGTTTACCTTAATAGGGTGCCTGTTTGGATCAGCACTGTCAAAATCGATTGTCGGTAGAATTGATTTTGGTAGAATTGATTAAGGTAAAAGTAAGTTGAAATTGAAGTAATGTATGCTTGGATACATGTATGAAAAAAGTGATTTCTGTAGGGTAGTGTTAAATCTAGTTTTGTGAATCTCATAATTGATTATGTAAACTATAGAAGCTAAAATTTGTAACTTCATCCAAGAGTTAATATTAAAGCTAGAATTGAAAGGAAACATCCAAACACTCAAAACTTGATTCTGATAGAGGAGAATTAATTCTAACACTCGTGAACATTGAACCAAATATGCTCTTAATGATTTTACTTTATGCAGTTACTTAGGATCATGCAAATTCTGTGTTTTCTTGGATACATTTCATGCGCAAGTTTTTATTGCTATTTTCCATACCTCTTGCTGAAACTGTGACCGTCCTTGAGATGCATCTGGTTTTAGCACTTTGATTGCAACCTGCGTGTGATCTAGTTCAGCCTTGTAGACTGGTCCATAGCCCCCTTCACCGATCTTGAGATTGCCTGCAAAGAAGTTTGTGGCTTCTTCTATTTCCTCAATAGTGTATCTTCTGTACCTGGCTCCATATGAAATACTGTCTCCTGGCCTGTTCTTCTGCTCAGATTCTGTCATGCTTTTCATTTCTGCGTTCATTCTTTTTTGTGCTTCCAACTCTGCGATTTTCCGGCTTGCTTCTGCTGCCTCCATGGCTGCTTGACATTTTAATTTCTCCTTCTCAGCTATTGCCAGTGCTGTTTCTTCAGCCAATCGCGCCGCTTCCAATTTCCTTTGTTCATCCATTTTCCAACGCTGAAGTTCCAATGCCTGTAGAAGAGAAGTGCCAATTGTCAGTTATCACTTTCTTTCTTCAAATGAAAATGGCAATCCCTATTTTGATGAGTTACAACGTGTTTGGTAACTCTTCTACAATTGATTCTGAATCAACTCTGATTAGAAGCCAATTCTGGTCAGAAGCTTCTGTGAGTGGCTTCTGGATTTCAGAGTTGATTCTGATAAAAGAGAAGTTGATCCAAACATGCTATCATAGTTAATTAGTTATATGTGTTGTAAGTTGCATTAACAAGTTCAAGTTTGCCCTGACCCTGTCTAGTATTTTCAGAACTTGTATGTTTGGACTAGATTGTAAAGTACCTTTTGATTTGCTGTCAGAGCTTCTTTGCAAGCTGTGCTGTACATTTCCATTGTTTGCTTCAGTTCTAACCTCAGTCTCCTCATTTCAGCTTCCACATCATCCTATTGTTTCAAAACATATTCATTAAATCAAAGAAGTTTTTTCTTTTTCTGATTTTAAAACTATACTGCTTCACAAAACAACAATCAGATAGGCCCTTTGATCCTAAGTTCCTAACACAGTTAGGAAGGCACACAAGCAGCTCCAATCATGGGTTCTTAGTCATGCTTTTTTTTGGAAAGCCAGGTTCTTAGTCATACTAATAAGGTACATTTGTTCGCCATGTTGAATACATATATAGTTATAATTTATCCTAGATTGTGCTTACCCCACTTGAAAACCTTGGTGCTGACGACATTGATGTCCCACTGTCTTGTGAGCAGAATGAGTAGTCACCCTGATCAATTGACTTAGCACCTGAGAAAGATGAACCGAAACTTCTAACATCATTATCTGATCCTGACGAAAACCGAGGGGTTGAGTCCATTTCATCGTATACCATAGGGAACATCCTATCAATACTTGGCCTTCCACTGCTCACGAATGAAATGTCAGAGTCAGGGATTGAGGACTCGTAGGATCTGTGGCCTGGTTTTCCAACTCTTGTGAAAGGTGACCTGTCCATAGAATATCAAGTTAGTGCATGTTTGAAAATCTGTCTATAATTTATTCTAAAGCCGAAATCAGTCTCGGGGAAGAGCTTCTATGAGTAGCTTCTTCTGTATGTCAAGATTGATTATGAGAAAAGAGAAACTAATCCAAACATGCTATTAGTCCTCTCAGTAAGCCATCCATCACCATGTCTCATGTACATTTCTAATTAGCATTTGTATGTCATATGCTTGGAAATGATGGCATTTTAGCTTGAGTGGTTTTTGACTTTTTGTTACATAGTTAACATGTCATAGGATAATGCTATCATTGTTTACATTAACTTTATATAACTCAAACTAAGGATCTATGAGGTGCTTACCTCATTTCATCTTCATCCTGAATCTGGCGAGAAAGGTATGCTGGCTTCTCAGCTGATGCTGTAATAGATATTACAAACAAATAGTGCTTTATGAGCAACATTACCAAAACAAGAAAATTGTTATGAAGAATGACAGAAGCCAGATTAGATATGAGATGAGATATATAAGAGAATATGAATATAAGAGAAACTATATGTTACTCCTATCACATATATTTCCTGATACGAGAAACTATTTAGTTTCTCTTACAACTAGATTATCCTATATGGGACAGAGATCAAAGAGAAATTGGCATACGTCGTGGTGGATGGCTGCGAATTAGCTGTGCCTCCATTTTCTCATTACTCAGGACAGGCTGAGGCTGCAATTTTGGTGTAGGTTTAGCAGGTAGTGCAGAAGTAGCAGTTTTCACTGATGAGATCTTTCCTTTGGAAATAATGTACACAGTGCAGAATGGCGGTGCCCCTCTTGACACGACACCTGGAACATCCGATGTCCTAAATCTTCTGCCATGAACAGTGCATTAGAACTAGGATTATGTTTCCTTCTAACAGAACAAAATATAGTTCAAGAGTATCTATTCATGTTTTACTATGTAAATGCTTCTGCGTGCATGCTTGGATCAACTTACGTATTCCCATAATCAATTCTAGCAACTAGAAGCTAATCACAAAAGCTTCTTTCTAAAATCGACTTTGACTTTAAAATCAATTATAGAAAGATTTTCAAACATGAACTACCAAAGTTGTTACAAACGGGTCGTAGGGTCGGTCGAAGTTTTAAAATTTAACTTGTACTAGCTTTTGTAGAAGTAATTTGTACCATTCATTTTTTTTTATTCATCATTATTTGCTAACTCATGATCGTCTTATATTGATAAGTAGCAATTGTTATTGCTGACTTGATTGTGCACTATG
Source organism: Lotus japonicus (assembly GCF_012489685.1). Classification (NCBI taxonomy): domain Eukaryota; kingdom Viridiplantae; phylum Streptophyta; class Magnoliopsida; order Fabales; family Fabaceae; genus Lotus; species Lotus japonicus. Next base: position 81,323,130 of record NC_080044.1, on the reverse strand, counting down.
AAGCATATTGCTAGGGCCGGTGTTTGGAGAGTGAGAGCTAGGACTAGGAAGGAACAATTACCTTACAAGACCACTCCTTGATGGGGCCCCAAGTATCAGAAGCTCTATGGAATAGGATGAAATGCCTTCAATTATTGCCTTAGCTATATCTGTGTCATCCAACAACACTTCTTTGCATAGTATCTGTTGTAGACAAAGAAAAATCATTGTTAAATTTGATTGTTCATTTTTCTCTTCAATGTTTTCCATTCTCGTCTTTCTGCTTTTCTCTTTAATTTCATTATTGAAAGATGGATCACATAATGTATTAGAACATACACTCTTTCTATTGCAGAAGACACGGAATGAAGCAAAAAGCTCCCTGGATTCATTGTCCATTTGTTGCTTGTATGCTCTAGCCACATCATCATTGCCATCAAGGGATATATTGTTTCCAGCTGCATTCATAATTATTCAAGTCATCAATGTGTGCATGATTGTGTTACAAAGATTGAAACAACATTGAACAAAAATTTCTGGTATGCATATATACAAAGAATTGAATACATACATGACAATAGTACAAACGCGATTCTCACCTGCTACAAATATTCCTCAAATATCTCATGTTATCTCTAAAAAAAAAAGCTGGATTTCACGAAATGAAATGCAAGAACTGATAGCACAACATCTCCATGTTTTCCATCAAATGGAGATTTAGCCATTAAAAAACTTGTGTTTTCCGCCAAACCCCAACAATGTTATGACATTAAATCTTTCTTGGGTTTTGTTAGTTTTTATATTCGTCAGCTCAGAATTCTAAAATATTTACGCAAATTGCAGGCCTAAATTTCCTCGTATATCAATCCCAACATTTTGGCAAAGTTGTATCAATACTCTGTAATATACAATATTCCTATATTATGGGATTGTAACATGAAATAGAAATGTTACATATAGATTCAAGCAATATGTATATGCATGGAGCAATAAGAATTACTTGGTGTAGGAATGGAAGAAGCTCTTTGTCTAACATGGACTAATAAGAGATGTTGTTCCTTGGGAAGAATATTGTCAACAGCCCATTTGACGGCATATTGGCTTGTTTTGTTGTTCTCAATGGCTACAGCCACCACACGTCCTGCACCAAGCTTCTTGTCTATGGCCCTTGACATCTTCTTCACTTTCTCAAAGGATTCTTGTTAGAGAATTCAATTACCTCGAAATCACTTTACCGGCAAGCAATCGCTGATTTTAGTTTTCAAATCACCGATTCTTTCTTCAGCAAAGTTTTTCTTTTCTTTTTTAGAAAAACAAGTTTCAAAAATTATTTCTGAAAAGAGTTTTTAGATTCTAAAAAATAAATCAGACAAAGTCCTAACGCTGCCGGTCTTGGCAGCCTAGGTTTGTCTGTTTTATATGTTTTGTTTGTTCTGTTCCTCCCACATATGAGGTAACAAAATGGTGGATTTAGGTGCAACAATAATAACTGAAACGTGTATGTGACTGGTCTTATGCACTATTTTAAGCACTTTCGTGAGAATTAGTGAACATTCATGGTAGATTTTGAGTCTTGTTGCTTTATTAGTTAGTACTTTGTTGTTAGCTTCTAAAATTAGTGAAGATTCACGGGTACATCTTTGTACATTTTTTTCCAGAATCAACATTGCGCGCTAATCTAGGAAAGTTAACACTAACGACAGCTATAATTAGTTTTAGGAAAATAAACTTGTGTTTCTTCTCTTTTTTTTTTTTTTTAAGTTTCTTCTCATGCAACAGCATGTGACTGTCTAAATGACTCATGAGAAAGTTTGGGTTAAATAATTTATCATCTAATCACATTAAAGATAAGTGAGTTAGAAATAAATTAATAAATAAAATATAGAAATTTAAACTCACTTATCTTCAATGTCATTGGATGATGGGTTATTTAACCCAAACTTTTTCATGAGTCATTTATACGACCCTTATTTCAAAAGTTTTCATAACATTAATTTTGGTATATCACAATGATATTAAGATCCCTTTCATGTATAAATATATATATATATATATATATGAGTAAAATACACTCACCCCCCTCAAGATTTGTGAGAATAACACTTAGCTTCATTCTTATCCAAAATATGCACTCCACCCCAATAATAATCTCACAATTACACTTAACTCAATTCTTCTCTAAATTCTACACTCCACCCCACCCCCTTTAACACCATCCAAAAGATGCTAACGGAATATTCTTTTAACTCAAAATTAATTAATTTAAATATAAATACATTACATTATCTTCTAACTAAATAATAAATATACATTTTTTTAAAAAAAAAAAGTAGCACGAGATAATCATTGCTCATTCAAGTAAACAAATCATTGTTATTTGGAGGGCAGCACAAATGATTTACAATAAAGCATGTTCTGACCTTCTTGGTGTAATTCCAAATTCATAGAACTAGAACATTTCTTAAACGAGAACAACTTCTGTTTTACTTCTTCCGGATCTGAGTTACGTAGCTTCCAGCTAAGTTTGAAATCATCCTCTTCAAGGCAACAACATTTTCCATCACAAATTTAGCAAAACTTAACTCAATGTCAGAACCATCAAAACTCAAAAACTTTACCACTAAGTTTACTAAAAAAATTTGTCAATAAGTTTACTAAACTTTCAAAGTATAATTGTGTTATGACGATATGTGATTACCTTAGTTATTAGGTTGTATGAGCACTTAAGCACATGGCATTTTAAGTTCTAAAATATAAGTTGTTTAAGGTTATACATAGGTATTAAGAACTCATCATTTGATAAATATTTTGACTGAAATACTCCATATTTAAATTTGAGTTATATTAGAGAGAGAAATATTTTGACCATAATAAACATCAAGTTTAATTATTATTTTTTATTTGGAGGTATTTAAAATATTTTATAAATATTTAGAATGTTTACAAAATTATAGTACAATTATTATTTGGTTAGAGGATAATGTAATTTATTTATCATTTATATTTTAATTAATTAATTTGAGTTAAAGGAATATTCCGTTAGCATCTTTTGGATGGTGTTAAAGGGGTGGGGTGTAGTGAAGATTTCAGAGAAGAATTGAGCTAAGTGTAATTATGAGATTATTATTGGGGTGGAGTGTATATTTTGGATAAGAATGGAGTTAAGTGTTATTCTCACAAACTTTGAAGGGGTGAGTGTATTTTACTCTATATATATATATATATGAGAGAGCCCGAGCTACTTCAACAAAAAAAAGAGTATTACTACTAATATTCTTACACCCAAATTCATAATTTGATCGAGAATCAACGTATAAAATTTTATAGAAAGGGAATGAATAAAGTGAAATCATTAAAGCTTTTGTTATTTCGACTATTTAAAATAAGATGGAATAAATTTCAAAGAAGTCCATTTAACATTCTATTTTTTTACTATCTAGATAAATGGATCATGGAATAAAATAACTTCTTTTCTACTTTATCATTAAAAATATCAAAAAACTTGCGATGTAACTTTTTTCATTTTTATAGTTATCGTGGATTTAAATTTTCTCATGGGATATGATAATATCAAATGAAATATTGTGTTTATATTTCTTATTATAAAAACAATGAAGAAATAAATAGACGCAAAACTTCAACGTAAAAATATGAGTTTTTTTTTTTGTCAAAAAAAATGAGAATTTTCACGTAAGATGATTTGTATCATTATCGTATTTGGGCTCATTTGTCGGATGATGCGATGAAGCCATATAAATCTGTTGTATTTGAGTTTGGTCCTATATAAGAGAGTAGTACTCTTCCTCTCATTGTAAGATACTCCCTCCGGTCCTTTTTATAAGAAACAAATTACTTTTTAGGTTCATTCAATAAATGGTGTATCTAGGCATTAAAAAAGGTTAGATACATCATTTATTGAATGAACCTAAAAAGTAGTTTTTTTCTTATAAAAAGGACCGGAGGGAGTATAAGATTTCCACCGAATGTGTTTAGCAAGTATGTCTTTCTAAATAAAGCTTGTTGCCAAATATGACTTCTTTATCAAAAGAAAAGAAAAGATAAGCCTTAGTTGATTCAATCTTAACCTCAAGCCTCCTTTCATATTTTACATTTCTTGCATCATGCATGGGCATGGTTACATTAAGATATAGATCTCTAGAGAGAAAACAAAAAGTCTCAGATAATCCATCTCTCATCCATGTTGTATAACATTTGAAAGAAATAGAAATCCAAGTAATCAATAAGGCAATCTACGTCAATATTCAACTTGAAGAAGAAGCATTAGAATCCTCACCATCATCATCATGATCCCTCTCCTTCACCTCTCTGATTTTCTCTACTGCTTCTTTCAAATCCCATCTCTTGTCCACATCTACCTCACAACAAGTCAAAGCAATCTTCAAAAGCTTCTCCATCTCTCCCTCACTGTTCTCGGTTGCCCCCATTTCATTATCAAACACAGCACTATTCCACTCTTCTGGGACAACTGAGAGGACCCAATTTGCCAAACTCACCTCACTCCCTTTCCCCTGTTGCAAAAAGGTAGCAGGGAACTTTCCTGTTAGAATCTCCAGAATCAGTATTCCAAGACACCACACATCAGTCTTCTTTGTGATTCTTCCATGCTGCAAATATTCTGGTGACTTGTACACCACCATGATGTCCCGAGCTAGGTCCTGGTTAATCACAGGTACCAATCCATAGTCACTGAGGAGGGGCTCACAAGATTGAGTCAGAAGAACATTAGAGGATTTGAGATTTCCATGAGCTGCAATTAGGCTTGGCATGTCCTTGTATAGATATTCAAGACCAGTTGCTATGCCTTTCACAATCTTTAACCTCATTGGCCAATCTAGGCTTGGTTCCCCAAGAGCTTGGTGTCCTAAAACAAAAAACAACCATGTAAAACTTCACCATAACAACAACAACAATAAGAGCCTTATCCCAGTAAGTGAAATCCCCTATATGATTCACTTAATCCATATTAATGATATGGCTAGTTTTACGTTGCCTGCAGGCCTAACTATAAGCAAAGAAGTTCATATTTATTTAGTGAATAGAACACATGCAACTAGTTATTAACTCAAATCTTGCCTTCAATTTTAAAATACAAAGGAACAACTTATGGCCAGCTCCAATTCATTGATGAAAAATTAATTGCCATAAACCATCTATCCCAAAAATTTAAGTTGTTTGGAAAGACATACGAATGATTTTAAATTATATTTCATATAAGCTCATCGTGTAGGAGATCATTGGGCTTAAAGGGTGAATAATGCACAAACTCACACATCATGTGCTGAAATTCAATTTGTTTTGTGTTGAAATTCAGCTTACTTTTAATTAGAAGTATGGAAGCAACATAGATCGAACTCTATACTACTTGGTCATATGAAATTGGATTCCCTCCAGTCAGAAAGTTTCTATATTCACCAAGTCAAAGAATTTGAATTGTTCGATCAAGATCGGGCGGCTCAAATTTTAAGCTTATATTTATCGTCTGTTATTGATAAAATATGAGTCAATTGATCTTTGATTGAACGGTTTGAATTCCTTTAATGTATGATTGACATGACTCCAAGGAACCCAAATCCTTAGTCATATAGGCTTAGATACCTTATCGCAAATCAACTATCTCAAAAGTTTAAGTTGTTTAGTAAAGACACATACATGATTATATATTATATTCCTAACACTAATCAAACCTTTTTAGCATTTTTACTCGGTAGTTTAAAAAAATGAAAAATTGTTTATAATACATACCATGAAGGCGAACAGCCAAGCTTCCATTCTGAATATAGTCAGTAACCAAGAGCTTCTCCTCCTTTCTGTAATAGTAAGCCACAAGAGGAAGCAGATTAGGATGACTCAACCTTCCTATCCTCCTCATGTGCTCTTGAAACTCTTCCTTGCCCACATTGTTCATTTGCTTGAACCTCTTCACCACAATTGAGGGACCATTCAGCAAAGAAGCCTTGTAAGAAGAACTGAAACAACCACTTCCCAAAATCTCTGCTGAGGCTTTCAGCAACTCTTGCAAATCAAATCTCTCTCTGTCATCCCTCACAAAACATAACTTCATGTGATCTTTTCTGCTGCGTATGGAGCTTATTGATCTAGATGACCTCTGACTTTCATCCGCTGAATCCTTCACACGTCCCTTTTTGAGGGGTGGATTTTCCACTGAATTTGCTGGTCCACGTTCTCTTCTTCTATTAAGCATGAGTATTACTGCTCCAATCACAATCATTGCCACAACAACAGCTACCACAACCACAAAAATACTCACAAATGAAGGCTTCTTGGAATGACATTCTTCCAATGGGGCTCCACATAGCCCTTCATTAGCTGCTCATTTGATGCATATATAATAGTTTAGATTGATGCTATACTTTAGTGTCAACACACAAAATCGTAATTTTACTTCTTATCAATTTGCATACAGCCCACCTCCATTAATTTTCTCATAACTTTTAGGTGAAATTCAGTGACTCTAGCTATATAAAGTTGTGCTTGCTTATAATTGTCTATATATGTATCCACAACTCCTGTTAACCTGGCATTGTGCTTAGTGTGTCTGGATTGGTGGTGGCACACAGTCCAAAACACAATTACTCCATAAGTTACACTTTTTACCTTCTTCCAAAAAGGGATTATGAGGCGAATTATTGCATAACCAAACAAGTTATTGGACTCATGTTAAATCCACTAACATATTAGATATGAGTACATTTATGTGATGTATATTAATTGAAGTGAATAATCTCTTTAGCCCCTGAAAGATTTAGAGCCGACCATTTTCGTCCCTTTATTAAGGAAATAGATAGAAGAATATCTAAAATATGAAACCAAATTTCAATGTTGTCTTTCAGGACTAAAAAGTGGCGTCCTTTTTCATCTTTCAAGCATTATATTCATTGTAAATCAATGATTGTTTTTTATCTCCAGGGATTATTTTGCTTCTTTCAAAGACTAAGTTGACCGAACCATATCTTTTAAGGGTCAAAATAACTATTCAATTGGATAGGGGGATTGGAACTTGTTACTCACCAGAAAATGCAGAAGCCGACATTTTTCTAAGGTGAAATGGTATTTCACCCCGCAACAGATTATTAGCTACGCTAAATGATTTCAGTTCGGATGTCTGCAGTTCAGGAAGGACACCAGTGAATTTGTTTCCCTCCAATCTCAACTCCAGAAGCCTTGACAACAACGCCACCGAAGCCGGAATATGACCCTCAAACTGGTTATTTGACAGATGGATCTTCTTCAACCATTGCATGCCCTCAAAAGCTTGATCAGGAATCAACCCAGAGAACTTGTTATCTGAAAGGTAAAGGGACTTCAACCCAGTTATCTTGTTCACTTCAGGCCAAGGACCATCAAAATTGTTGTTCATGAAACTAATGCTTCTGAGATAAGGTAACTCCTTGAGGGATTCAACATCAATGACCCCTTTGAGCCCCATGTTCTCAAGCTTCAAGCCGTGGACTTGTCCTTGGTAGCAGAGGACCCCTTCCCAATTTGCTCTGTCTCCTGAACAGGGAGATGTTGAGGTGCTCCATGAAGACAACAATGCATTGTTGCTGTTGCTGTTTTGCAGATTGTTCTTCACCTTGAGGAGAATTTCTGAGTCAGAAGAAGAAGCAACAACAAGAACAAGACATGATAGGAAGATGAAGAATAATGTGATGCACCGAGGCCGCCTAAGATCATCACTGAGTGCCATAGTGAATAATCTTCAGGTTCTTCGACCGGCGCTCATACGAATTCTTGGCAGGGTGGTAGGCACACACGCTAGGGGCGGCGTGTGCGCCCTCAGGAAGGGCCTGCTTCGCAGTGGAGAGAAGAGGGGGTAACTGCGGGGGTCGTGAAGGAGAAATATTTGGAGGGTGGAGAAGTTTTGATGGCATTGAATGGAAACAGACAGAGAGAGAAGGAAGAAAAGGGAAAAGCCAAGAATAGGAGACAGAGAAAGTGTTTGTTTTACAAATGTGTCTTAAACAGGAGAAGGAACCGGCCAGCCTTTAAATTGCACAATATAGATTTAGCACCTTTTGCAATGCCTATTTTCAAGGCTTGTACAGACTTTACCTTGACCATAGAAAGGGCAACAACAACAACAACTACAGCATACCACTTCAGTACATTATGCTATGTCGAAGACGATACAAGATTCATCTTCTCATCTTCCTGCACTAACCTGTGTACATTTAACCTTCTCAAGAGAGTCTCAAGAACCAAACAGACTTCCACTCCTATTTAAGAGTAACAGGAAAAGGAAAGAGCGAAAAAGAGATGTAATCAAAGAGAAAGAAATGGAGAAAAAGATGTGTAAGGCATACAAATTATATTTGTGTAAAAAATTGTTCACAAAACAAATTCAAAAAAATAGTGAAATAGTAAAATATTTTATTTAAATTAATTAACCATTCAAATTGTGTAATCGTAAAATATAAATTGTTTGACCATTTTCTTTTACACTAACGTCCAAATCAAGAGTAGTGAAATTGAGAAATTAATATAGATTAAACAAATGAAAAATTGCAGAAAAAATATTTTTATTTCTGCTATTAAATATTTTTTATTTCATTTAAATTTCTAAAATTAAATAGAATAGTAATTTTTCATTTTTTTCTCCTTCTACTGCAAGAGAAACACTAAAAATAATATTTTTGAATAAAAATAGCTTTCTTCACTTTTGTGTACTAACTAGTATTTTTTACCCGTGCGATGCACGGGGGTATTCATTTTATTTTTTGAGTTATTTTTTAAAAGATATTTTACCGATTAAAAGAATAAAATTTATTTTAGATATAAGAAATCATAAATTTGTATGTTTTTTACTGAATGTTTGTTTTTGTTTTTTCGGGTAGCTCTTTTTTTAATCTTTTTGTCGTTGTTTTCCTAAATGCTCAATTTATGACTTTTCATTAAGGGTGCACATGGGTTGGGTTGGATGAATTTTGGTCAAAATAAAATCCTAACCGATCAAAATTGTATGGGTTGGGTTGGGTTGAATTTCACGAATTTCTTTTTCGGACCCGATCCGAACCAACCCGACGAAGTTTGGATTGGGTTGGATGAATTTATTGGGTCCATATATTAAAATAATAATATATCTGAAATATTTAAAAATCTTGCAAAAATTATTATGAATTCAGAAAAAGTTATAAAAAATACTAAATATGTTATTATACTAAATAGCATGAAAAAGACACAAAAAAGTTATAGAAATAATACCACATAAATGACATATAGCCAAATATCATGAAAACATAAAACTTAATTACTAAATGACATGAAACAATCTAATATAAATAGTATCTAAAAAGTAAAAAACAACACTAAATGTCATGTCATGACACTTAGAACTTAGATGTCTCCAACATGCCAAATAACTATATACAAATATGTAACAAATAACTACGAACAAATACTCTAAGTTCAAATATGACAAATAACTACAAATACTTAAGTCTCAAAGTTTCAAAAAGTCATCACTTCGACACTAGCACTCCAAGTATGAGTAAAATTATAAAAATTATTATTATATGTATTGATTCTGGGTTGGGTTGGATGGATTTGAACTGAATCTGAAATCCGATCCGAACTTGGTTGGGTTGTAGTAAAATCCATCCGACTAACCCGATTGTCCGATCCAACCCGCATTTTTTCTATTGGATCAGATTGGGTTGGGCGGGTTCATTGGATTTACCAGGCCCATGTTCACCCCTACTTTTCATATCTATTGAATAGATTTTTTATATAGATTTGAAGTAATATATAGTTTTCCGATGTATTGAAAAAAAAAGTAATGAATATATGATATTTTTTTCCAATTGAAATAATTACATTGAGAATAAAATTGAGAACGTATCGTTCCACATTTCCTATAAATACGGATATTTTGTAATAGTCAGTTCTGGACTGGGCGAGCCCCTAGAGTGGCAACGCCCAGCATGTATCCCGCCCTGAGGCGGGGCCCTGGCCTTTGGATGGGCCTTGACCTCGGAGGCCCAATTGGCCCAATAGGTAGTACCCAAGCTCTATAAATAGGAGGTAGTTATCAAGTGTTGGGGACTTTTGGCTCATTTGATAAAATAACACATGAAATTCAGCATTCTCTCTCTTACTCTCTCTCTCTAGCACAATCTCTCTACCCTTAGGTACTATACCTTTCCTCAATGTTCATTCCCAGAACATTTGGCGCCGTCTGTGGGGATCGAACCCACGTGATTAGGCAATTCTCTGGTTTTCTGATTTTGATTCTGTGACTAGTGATTGGTTTTCCGATCGAGTTTGCATCGTTTCTGGTTTGGATGGAGACTCGACGCAGGAGGCAACATCATTCACGGCGGCCTCATCGTGTGGTCCTGGATTCTCCGGAACAACAACCGGTGGTGACACAGGAGCAATGGCGCCGTTTGATGCGCAGCATGGGCAACATCCAGCAGCGTAATGAGCGTCTACAGGCTAAGTTAGATTTCTACCGTCGCGAGCAGCGAGATGATGGAAGCAGAGAAGCAGATTCCGTGGCTGAGTTCCGTCCGTTCTCGGAAGATGTCGAGAGTGTGGCGATTCCGGATAACACGAAAACGTTAGTTCTGGATTCTTACAGCGGAGATTCCGATCCGAAGGATCATCTTCTGTATTTTAATACGAAGATGGTGATAATTGCGGCGTCAGATGCGGTGAAGTGCAGGATGTTTCCATCGACGTTCAAATCGACGGCGATGGCGTGGTTCACAACTTTGCCGCGCGGATCGATTTCAAATTTCAGAGACTTCTCATCCAAGTTTCTAGTGCAATTCTCGGCGAATAAGAATCAGCCGGTGACGATCAACGACCTATATAATATTCGCCAGCAAGAAGAAGAATCACTGAAAGAGTACATGGCAAGGTACAGCGCAGCGTCGGTCAAGGTTGAGGACGAGGAGCCTCGAGCTTGTGCTTTAGCATTTAAAAACGGTTTGCTACCGGGAGGGTTGAACAGCAAATTGACACGTAAGCCGGCGCGTTCGATGGAGGAGATGCATGCTCGCGCCAGCACTTATATTCTTGATGAGGAGGACGACGCTTTCAAAAGAAAGCGCGCGATGCATGCTCGCGCCAGCACTTATATTCTTGATGAGGAGGACGACGCTTTCAAAAGAAAGCGCGCGAAGTTGGAAAAGGGCGACACGTCGCCCAAGCAGCGATAAAAGGAGGAGTTTCAGATCGGGGAAGCATGTAGGCAAGGGAGAGCAGATCGGTAATGACGAAGAAAAGAACAAAGGCGAGGAATCTGTCCAGAGCACAATACATGAGGAGCAGAGCCAATCCCGAGACGTTGGAATTCTGGCGGGCACGTTTTTGCTTTGGCGAGCACGTTTGCTTTGGCGAGCACGTGTTGGTTTTGGCGAGCACGTTTTGAAGGTAGGCGGCGAGCTAGTGTTGTTGGCGATGGAGTTCGACGGCGAGAGAATGTCGTTGGCGTTGGAATCAAGCACGTTTTACTCCGGCGGCGGAATTCTGGTGGGCACGTTTTGTTTTGGCCATGGAAGTTTGGCGAGTAAAGCGTTGCTATGGTTAAGATCGCTGGCCAACAAATTTTCCAATTCCTTCAAACTTTTCCTCCATCTTTCATTTGATTCCCTTCTCAGTTGTTGTATTTCCTAATTTTCTTATTTTGAAGTTGGTATTAGAAGTTATATTGTCTTCACTGGTTTTGATTCAGACAGAGAGGAGCAAATCGGATCAAAGAGAAAGAGTGCGTGAATTGAGGCACACCATCAAAGTTTTGTGAAACTTGGAAGACTCTTCCATAAGCGGTTTGTTATTGGGTGGGACAAGCTCCTGATGGCGCGATTTAGTTACAAAGTGAAACAAGTTTCACGATGAACTAAATTAGCCCCGGAAAAGCCCACGTAACAACCGGATTCATTGGCGATGTGTGGGGTACAAATTGCCCATTCTATTGAGCACCGCTTTGGTAATCCAACTGGCCATTGGAACCCAAAGCACTTTGAGTCCCGAAAAGGGACGATCACACCAAGGGTGGCGACCTACCGCTAGGGTGGTGACCTCATGCCAAAGGGTGGCGACCAAACGCTATGGGTGGCGACCTGTAAGACTCAGTTTAGACACACAAAAGTCGTCAAAAGGGTGGCGACCTCACGCTAAGGGTGGCGACCTACCGCAAGAGGGTCGCGACCTACCGCAAGAGGATGGCGACCTACCGCTAAAGGGTCGCGACCTACCGCCAAAAATGAGGGTAGCGACCTACCGCAAAATGGTGGCGACCTACCGCAAGAGGGTCGCGACCTACCGCAAGAGGGTCGCGACCTACCGCCAAAAATGAGGGTAGCGACCTACCGCAAGATGGTGGCGGCCTGACGCTGAGAGTGGCGAGCAAGTCAAACTAATTTCTTATAAGGCTAAAGCAAGATGGTGATGACGATGCGGCGGTGACTAAAAAATGTACGGCGGAAGCATTCCAACATGATTTACAAAATATCCAACGGCGATATAAAAAGCTATGGCGAAGGGATGCTTAAACATAGACGAATGGCGGAAAAGTACACTACAAGGTGACAGTAAAAGCTAAAGTAATGTTAAAATTACATTATTCATTGTTTTCTTTCTCCTGTTCTTCTTCTTCCTTTTCTTCTTCAGTCGCTGTCCAGAGGTGTTGGTCAATCAGGGGAGGATCGTCGGGACCAACCAGTCCTTCGGCGGTTATTTCTTTCATTACTCCCATGGCGCTAAAGTCAAAGTTCGGGTACAAATGTTGGGCCTGATCTTTGGCGAGATAGAAACCACGCTCGCGGTTGTCAAGGGCGATGTCAGCGGCTTGTTCCCTCGCCTCAGTGGCTTTGGCCTTCTCCGTCGCCAGCTCGTCCTCTAGTCTCTTGATCTTTTCCAGTTGGGAAGCAATCTCAGCATCTTTCGTGGCGAGGGCCTCGGCATGAGTTTCGGTCGCTTTCTTGATCTCCTCGGACGTAGCCTGCATCACCGCCTCCATGTCAGACTTCGCCAAGGCCAAGGACTCCGCAGACTTTTTCTCTTGCTCCGCCAACGCCTTCTTCATTAACTCCAGCTCAGCGCGCAGTATGGCAAGCTCTGATTCCTTAGCAATCAGCTCCTCGCCTCGGGCGACCAAGTCCTTCTCAGCTTGCTCTCTTTCCTTTTTGCAAGCTTGAAGGCTTGCATCAAGCTCATCTGCTTCTTCCTTCATCAGCGCCAGCTGATCCTCCAGCTCGCCGATTTTAATCCCCGCCGTGCCAATCATCTTGTCGGCATAGACTTTGTCTTTTCCTGCCTGCGTCGCCAGTTTGTCGAAACGCTTTTCCCAAGCAGCGGCGGCTTCTTGATGCTTAGCACTTTCGGCCTTCAACTGCTCAGCTTCAACGTTGGCGGCGTTGAACTTCTCAAACGTGTGAGCAAAGATGCACCCAGCGCGTAGGAGGCAAGCAAGAGTCTCCTCCTTGGTGTCATTCAGGCCCCGACTCAAAACTTCTTTTTCTATGACGTCACGGTTGAGACCAGCAAGTAAGAATTCTGAGGGTTCAATGGCGTTGGGGAGCATATTATAATAGCTTGAAGAACCAACCTCGGGAGCAGGGGCTTGTTCAATTTGAGCCGCTTCAGAGGTAGTGGCAGCGCCAGGACAGGATTGTTCCCCTTGATAAGGCGGGGAAGGCATGGAGCCCGCATCATGTGTTGAGGACGGGCTAGGAGGCGCATCTTGGCGAGGGGGAGACTTTGGGGTTTCATTTTCTTTTTCCTTCTCTCCAATAGGAGTGTCGGAAGACGCAGCAGCTTTTGTGGCGTTAACGCCGGCGGAGGCGGCTGTGGCGCCAACAGAAGACTCAGCGGCAACAGCAGCGGTCGCACCGGCGGAGGCAGGAGTAGAAGCTGGTACGACGGTTGGCTCGGTAGCTGTGGCGACGGAGGCTTCAGCGACATTTCTGCCTTTAGGCGTAGCAGCAGTGGTGGGCTGAGCGCCAGGGTTGGATGTGCCGGCGCCGGAGGAGGCTTTGGCCAATCTTCTCCTCTTGGGAGCTTTGGTGTTCTCGGCTTGGTTCTCAGCACCGCCCCGTTTTTTCGCGTCGCCCTCAGTGTTGAATTTTGGGGAGAAGCGAGCCATTCTCCTCTCGCGGGCCTTCAGGAGCTCGGCGTTCGTGAAATTCATATCTTCTGTAACAATAAAAAAAAACGATCAGTGACAACATAGGAGTCGAGAAAGGAAATGTCAATAATAAAAGTGAGCTATGGGCAACCTAAGTATTTGGGAGTTCTTGAGAGGTCAGCGCCCTCAAGGACTGTTGTGCAGTCAAGGATGGGAAGTGGGGCAAGGAGATTAAGAAAGGCTTTATCGTTGGCGGACAAGGATTCCTCTGAAAGATCGGTGATCCCGTTGGGCTTCTCCGTCCAGTAAAGAGGAAAGAGGGCGGTCCCGTCTCTGAGGGTGAATGCCTCTGGGTAGGCGGGATGAACCGCCACACGGAAGTACTTTCGTGCGAAGGAGGACTTCGCGTTACTTTTGTGAGGATGCAAACACTTCCGGCCGGCTCGGGCCTTCAAGGAAATCCATCCTTTGTTTTTGATGGACTTGGGGTCGACGTCGTAAAGGTAGAAGAAACTGGTGGGGGATGGGGCGATGCCGACAGCGGCGCTTAGGATTTCAAAACATCGAATGAAAGCCCAGGCATTAGGGTGGAGTTGACAGGGAGCCGCGTTGATGTCGCGGAGGACGGTTTGGACAAAGGGTGAAAAAGGAAGCCTGATTCCAAGCTCGCTAAACATGTATTCGTACGCAAAGAAAAAATGGGATCTCTTTACGTCGCCGTCTGGCTTGTGAAGCCAGGGGCGATCCCCGGGACTGCAAACTCAGATCCTGAGTTTGGCGTTAAACTCATCGTCATTGGACAAGCCACCCAGGGAGTTCACGAATTGCACAATGGGATCGCTGTCTTGGAAGATGGAAGGTTGATCTATAGCCTCGTGTTTGGGGGCTACTTGGACTGGAAGGGGCAGAGTGGCGTAGGTTTTTAGTCGGTGAGCTGGGATCTCCGGAACCTCTAAACGGAGGCCGCCGGCAGCGGTGGAGTCAGGGTCGCTTTCGGAGGAGGAAGAAGAGTGATTAGGGGAGGTAGGGTTTGAAGCCATTTTTAGAAGACAGTGAAGTGAAAGAAAGGAAAAGATAAGTATGTGTGCGATGTAAAGATAAGGACAGTGGGACTCACCGGAGTAGGATGTGAAGAGTGGGTAGCGGAAAGGGTGATGAGCGACGGCTCCGGAGCGGAAGTGGACAGAGGGAGTTTGGTAAGCGATTAGGGAAGTAAAGAGGGGTCTCGGAAAGGGATGACAGTGGGGAAGAAGGGTTTTTATAGGAGAAGGGGAGAAGCTGGAGGGGTGACGCGTGTTGGACGCGTGTGGAAGGTTGGAAGTCATGATGGTTTTGGGGAGGTGGGTCGCGTGCAATGGGGAGTTACTGCGCACGATGGGACGGTTGTGAAAGGAGAAGTGACGGTTCCGGAGAAAGAGGGAAATTGATGTAACCAACACATCACGTGGGGCAGCCACGTGAGGCAGATAGAGATTTGAAAGGGTTCTAAAATAAGGGAAAGCGCGAAAAGCCTCGCCACCATAAGGATCAAACACCATCGCCTGACGGGTGACACCAACAACAAAGTTCAGTCGCTCGCCGGGGTCACCGCCAGTCAATGATTGAATGATCGGCACATGACCCATGCCTGTCACCTTTCCCGCCGGCGAGCGATCATACACCTGCTCCAACTTATCGCCAATACGAAGTAATCGTTCTCGCCGCTTGTGGACTAGTGGACTTGCCAGCTCGGGTTGCTCGTCAAGTCAGTGGACTGGGTAACTGAAAATGCAAGTTTCCTTTTGCTCACGCCGTGTTGGCGATATAGTTTACTTCTTTTTTCTTAAGCCATGTTGGCAGTGCAGATTCTGGTGTACCGTAGGACATATGTAAAAGCATTTAAAAGACACCCTTAGCTCTCGTACCTCGAGCTCGGTGTCTTGTGGACTAGTGGACTGGGCGAGCCCCTAGAGTGGCAACGCCCAGCATGTATCCCGCCCTGAGGCGGGGCCCTGGCCTTTGGATGGGCCTTGACCTCGGAGGCCCAATTGGCCCAATAGGTAGTACCCAAGCTCTATAAATAGGAGGTAGTTATCAAGTGTTGGGGACTTTTGGCTCATTTGATAAAATAACACATGAAATTCAGCATTCTCTCTCTTACTCTCTCTCTCTAGCACAATCTCTCTACCCTTAGGTACTATACCTTTCCTCAATGTTCATTCCCAGAACAAGTTCAAATCATAATTTAAATCAAAATATTCTATACATTCATTATTAAATAAGAAATAATCTATATATAGGAAATAATTAATCCTAATTAGTTTAGATTTTAAATCATAAATCATCTATGTATTTACTTTTAAAAATGTATTTAAAATTAAATTAAATGATATTTTATTTTTAAAATCACGATTAATAAATAAAAATAATTTTTTTTATCTAATCTCTTGCAAAATAATAATGTATGCATGTTATTTTTTAATACATTAAAGTGAAACAATCAAGCATTTCTTAACGTACCCATTATTATAGAGATACCTCATCCTAGTTAATTTTTTATAAATCATTTGCTGAAACAATCAAACATTTCTTAACGTACCCATTATTATAGAGATATCTCCTCCAAGTTATTTTTTTATAAATCATTTGTAAACAAATATGTTATTATTTATGTTGTGAGTTTTTAATTATCGTACAAAGGTAATTAATGTAAAATCAATAAATTTCAGTCGTTACACTCGTTTGGCTATGAGTATGCTTGATTATCATATACTACATTCGTTCTTCTTGAATGTGCCCGGTTTAGCACACACTTTCATTCATTTGGGAATATGATCAATTATTATAGTGGATAATCTATTACTTAATGATATTGATTTCATAAAATTAACATTCATAAAAGTACATGTGTTAAGTCTGCCTCCCTCTCCTTGGGTGTGGTGGTCTGTGTTGTATATGCGTTGTTAGTTTAGGTTAAATGTGAATAGGCTTGTTAATATAAAAATGACTCTAAATTCTATTTTCTCAATTTCTACTCAAGTAACAGGTAAGCGATCTACACTGTCGAATAAAAAATAATATTATATGGTTAAAAAATGTGGTTTACCCTTAAACCACCCATGAAATTCTTTACATTTTAAGCCACCAATTAAATTTTACTTCTTTACTACTCACAAAGACTTTGCAATAATTACTAAAGCTACCCCAAAGAATATGTTTAGTTTTAAATTTTAAACAGCACATCATACTTGAGGCTCCATGGTGGCTGTCAATGTCCATGTAATGAAAATGATGTAGGGACCAGGTCTGAATCTATTGTGATATGCGTTGCACGTGGATATTCATTTTTGTTAATACTGTGTTTTTTTTTTAAATTAGTGTTCTTTTTATCACGTTCATTAAAAGAAAATTTATGAATTAATATAACAAAATTAATTTTAGATATAAGTAAATATAAATTTAAATATTTTTTCAAATAATTTAATTACTTGTAAAATTTTAGTGCCTTATCATTTTCATATAATGAAATAATTTAATTACTTCCTTACTATTCATTAATGCATAATATTTTGGCCCGGTATACTTTTTTTTTTATTACAACGGGTGTCAAGGACAACTGTTTCGCACCTCGACTAATCCTGCTCGTGGTGCGTGACTATCGTTTGACATATCTTCGCTAACGTATTATCATACTTATATTTATATATGTATTGCAGTTGCATGTGAAAATTTTCGTAAGGAAAGTCTTTGTGGCTTGAACTTTGGTCTCTAGCGAGCTTCTGGCCATGTTGAATGGGTCAAGATGTTTTCATAGCGAAATATAAGAAGAGAAGGGGTATGGTAACCATGGGAAGACATAAAAGAGGAAGAGATATAATAGTAATATGAGGAAGGGGTATAACAATAACTTTAGCAACCACTAATTTTTTATTCGTTCAAGTTTATTTCATATTTTTTATGGGATCCAAATTGCTTCTCATAACTTCTCTACCATGTTTCATGAGTTGTTGTCTCACCTTAGCTTTTACCAATCCGATATGGCATTTGGGTGTCAACTTAGAAAAAACTAATTTAAATAATTTTAAAGTTGATCATACAATGCCATCATATAGTAGATTAAATGAAATACAAATATGAAACAAAAAGATAACTAAATAAAGGATTACTCCTTTTCTTTTCAAAAGTTTGATAAGTTAAGCATTAGAGCTTTAATAACCATTTTCAATCAAGTAGCTTTCAAACCACTCTACAACTATCATCTAGCGAAGATCAACACTTTCTTTTGCAAACCTTGCCACTTCAAAACCCACTACGAAATATGTTTCATCAGGGGAGAAATTGTATGAAATGGAAACAACTCAATAACGTGTCGACCTATGAATGAAATGCGGAGACTCATTGCGTAATCATTACCTCTTACTGAAGGTGCTATATTATAGAGCTAAAATGTACCTCTCGGAAACCCAAAAAGCCTACTCAATAACGCCTAATAAAGAGCAATAACATTAGACTTTGTAACTGACTCTTAAAGAAACTTTAACCAAGATTTAAAGCAGGAAACTAAACTGACAATGAGAAATTATTTTTAACAGTTATTGGAAACCATGAAGCTTAATCAATGACCCCTAATAAAGTGCAAAAACATTAGACTTTGTAACAGACTCTTAAAGACACTTTAACCAAGGTTAAAAGTAGGAAATAAAACTGACAATAAGCAATTATTTTTAATAGTTATTGGCAACCCAAGAGCTCACTAATGTCTCCTAATAAAGTGCAATAACATTAGACTTTGTAACTGACTCTTAAAGACAGTTTAACCAATATTAAAAGCAGGAAATAAAACTGACAATAAGCAATTGTTTTTGACTGTTATTGGCAAGTATCAAAATAAGCAATATTATTATTCATAACCTATCAACTAATCAAATGAGAAAAGCATAAAAAAGCACTAATGGAAGAATATAGGCCAAGACTCAACAAAAAAACCTTAAGGGAAAGCAAACACACCAAAATATCTCTTAATTGCAACCCAAGATAGGGAAAGATAAACATAACATAAAGCTAAAATGTAACTCATGAAAACTCAAAAACTTACTCAATGAATCTTAATAAAGAGCATTTACCAATAGGCTTTGTAGCTTGCTCTTAAAGACACTTTAAGCAAAATTAAAAGTAGGTTGTTGAGTTCTCAACAAAAGACACCTTACACATTAACCATTTTAAAATCTTGCACCACTTCTCACTTTTCTGAAACATAGCACCAGAGGTAGGATCACTTGAAGGAACACTTCAAGTTTGATATGAACCAAAATGTGTCCAGATAAGTTAAAATTGAATATGAATAGAATAACATGTTCTAATATAAGCACAACATTGGAGTTGGTTTACTTTCAAGCAAGATTGAATCTAGAGATTTAAAATTCCTTCAATTTTTTGCTAAAATAGTATGCATTTCAACCAATAATAAGAAAATTATAAAATGCATATGTAGAGAAGAAGGAAAATTAGTAAAGAAAGCTTGAATTACTTTCACACCATCACTGTCTTCATGTACTTATTTGAGAACTTTAGAAAATAAAAAAGGTAATCGAATTAACATGTTCTCACTTGAAGACGTTGCACGGTGCAAAGAAACAAACAATAATAATTAAAAAAAAAACGAAGTATTTTACTTTGATTTGCAAACAATGTACATAGGTTCCATGATTCAACCTGAAATCAAATTTAAGAGAGGAAGAATAGAGGCATAAATAGACAGAGAGAAGAGAAAAAAAGACGAAGAGGAAGAGAAATGAAACACAGGAAACAAACCCTAACAGAAACACACTGAAATTCAGAGCCAATAATGAATCACACCCCAAACTAAGAAGAAAGAAGGCTAAAAATGTGTACCTTTTAAAGAACATATCTCAAGCCTGAAAAATTAGTATAAAATAAACCGAGAAGATCAAATAAGAAACCTAGTAGAATGAAACGGTGGAAGAAAGAGGAGCAACAAACCTGAACCGTTGCGAAATGAGAAACTGAGAAGATCAAAACAGTGGATGAAAGATGAGTAACAAATCTCAAGCGTTGCAACAAAGTTATGAACGACCAAGAATTAATCTTTGGCAAATGATGTGAAATTTTACTAAAATACTCATACATAAAATTATAGTGTAGTGCAATGAATTACTAATTTACCTTTGTACCCGTGAAGCTGCTAAAACTTCTTCACCAAATAAAATTATTGTAGAGTAAGAGAGAAAACTCTGAATTCAGGAGACCAAAATAAGATTTGATGGCATCCAAAGCAGAGTAACATTCCCAAGCATACTACATTTCTCTGTGACAAAATCTGAGATTCCCACAATGAAGTGAATTATGTATGTCAAATCCATAAATGAAGTCATTAATTTTAAGAACAGTTTCATGTGAAAATAAAATAGCACTGAAATGTGTAAAAATAAGCTAGCATTTTTTATTAGGCCTCCACAACAAACCGGTCAATACCTACTTCTCCATATGTCATCCACTTGTACTTTATGAGGGAAGGAAGAATGAAAATGGTCACAAAGATATAAAATAAATTTGAGCGAATAAGAAACACAGTCCACAAAGCATCATAGATTGATAGTTGAGCAGCTTACTCTCCAATGGTGAAATAGCATATCAAGATTTTAACACGGAAAAAAATACATATTTGATTGGTAAGGTATGAACATGACAAAAAGTCAAAAATAAAAGATGGAAAATATTTTCTCTAACGCTGGTTAAAAGTGAATTATTGTATTATATCAGCTATTTTGCATCATCCCACTTTGAAATTTCTCTACCAAGCAAGCCTTAGAAAATATCTAATATTTTTAAAGCAACAAAAACTAAAAAAGGGTGGAGGAACTGACAATATATATAGGCATCTCCTAATAAAAATAATATATTGTTGAGAGCATATGATCATCATGACTAAGTCATTCCCACTTCCCAACTTCTTACCTTATGAAAACATGAAATCAGTAAAGATGGTTATAGAAGTTTCCTTCTAGAAAATACCATAAAAATAGTCACATCAAGAGAAGTGGAGGACGTAGGAAAAAAAAAATAAAACTTTAGAAGATGAGAGAAAGGAGAACTGGAGATGATAACCGCAACAACACTTTTGTAGCAGGGGAGGAGTTGGAGCAAGAAAGAAATCAGGGCATAGAAAACCTAGGGAAAGAGAGTATAGAAATTAACCTAATAAGAAAGAGATTAAATAGGGGGAAAATGAAACAGCAAAAATATGGAATGAGAAAAGTCTCACAAAATAGAGTAAATAGGGAAAACAATGAAACAATAAAAATCTGGAATGAGAAAAGGCATCACAAATTGATTCAGAAAGAAAGGAATCAACGGCTAGGATTAAAAGTAATCAATGGTCAATATTGATTTCATAATTAATTACTCACAAATTTACATATTTGTCCATGGAAAATTATTCATACATGTGTAATATATTATTGAAGTACAAATTTACCCTCAAAATTGCAAAACTTTCCCTTTATATATAGTATAGATAGATAGACTACTAAGGGTTACTTATCACATCCTATTTTTTATTTGAGGTATTTAATGTGATTTTACATATATATATATATATATATATATATATATATATATATATATCTTACTTTCTACACAATCAAACAAAAACAGATAAAAATATTAATTTTCTTTCCCTTCAATTTCTACGACAAAACAATCGAAAAAATCATCTCAATTTTCTACCTCCTTTTTTCCTTCCATTGGAGTTACTTTCCAACATTTTTACTCTACACAAATGCATCCCTACTCAATTTGCTCCCTCACTGTTTTTTCTTTAAATAGTTGATCCCATAGTATAGTCATCATTAAAAGAAGATCTCTAATAGGTATTCATTTTACTACGACTTCCAAACAATTTCCCTACTCGTCCGTGATGAAGCATTTTTCGGGATCAAATTCTGCGTACCCTACATCAACAAGACATAGGCCATCAGGGGGTGCTGGAGGAGCAGTGGCACGCCTACACGTGGCATCCATGAGCTTTAACAACGCATCATCTTCAGCACCAGCTGCAGCTTCTCTAATTGAGGTTGCCACAAGCACTCGAACCATCTACATAAAATATTTGAAGCATCAACTTGTTAACATTTAGAATGATAAAGGTCTTACTCCTAGCCATGTTGACATAACAGCTTATATTCATATTAGGTTACATTAACCTTCGAATAAAACTATTGATGCTTTACTTTTTGAGTTAACATCAACAGATTCAATTACGTTTTGGTAATAGGTTCACATCAGAGAAGCCAAAACCTTCAACGTACATGTTTCCTTTAAGGAAAGCAAAAATATACAGCACTTACCCTGCGTAAAAAGCGATTAGCTACCAGCTCAATACACATAACCCTTGTTTCTTCGTCATTATCCTAGAAACGTTACGAGCGAAATTAAACATCAGTCAGTAAAGCTTTCTAAAAAACAACCACCAAAGTACTAAGTAAAACTGAGAAGTCTGAGTTAAAGATAGCTAGAAGTGATTAAATACCATTTTTCAGGATGAAGGACAAGGAAGACTTAAAAAAATGACTTAGATGGTGCAGTAAATACACATAAACTTAAGGACATACTGATTCATGTGGCTTTTGAATAGTATAAATATAAACTCCAACACAAGGATAGTTTCTTGACATAAATATATATTTCATAGGAAAATCCATGAAAACATTTTTTTAACATCATGTCATGCATACCCTTGAGAAAAGAATGAAGCAATAATATGAACAGATGAAATATGTTAATATTAAAAGCCATGGACAAATTGCAGAATCTACTTGTTTTCTGAGTCTACCCCTACAGGCACGCTAAAAAGCCATCCTTGGACGCACCAAACATGTTTTGTGTGTAGGCTAACCAGCCAACACTAGAAATACCAAGTTCAATCATTTCAATCCAGAATGGGCTAAATGGTCAAGGTTTGCAAGGGATAAATGAAAGAAGAAAAAAAACGGTTACAAGGTAAATAAATATTAAAAAAAAAAATACTTACAGCTAAAGGTAATCTGGCTTCGATAGCTCGAGCATGGTAAAGAAAACACTCAGTTGGTGGACCTCTGAAATAGACAGACAGTCGTAAGTCAATTTAGTGAATGACAGTACCAAGGAAATCTATAGCTGAGCCAGCTATTCCTCAAGTGCTCACAAAATATATAGAACTAATTCATCTGAAATAATGTACAACATTTATTATGGTTCAATTTCAAATAATAGTCTACACCACAATAATCAAAGTTTTTCCCCACTAGATGGAGTCAGTACATAGACCAAATGAAGCCATAAGGTCCCGCTACGAATCAAGTCTAATAATAGACCATTTAAATCTACTCACTCTTAATGGCTTGACATATAGTTTTTCTTGATCTTCCTCTACCTCTAACTATTAGCCTATCAGTCTACCCAGCATACCAATGCTTCTACCGGTCTTCTCCACATATATCCAATACACGGCACCTAAAGATAAAACTATACCATTTTTATACATTGGGACTACCCCAATTAACTTTGTGTAATCAGTCATTCATCATAAGATGCTCATCTCTACAACATTAATCTTACTTTCTTGTTGACTCTTTATCGCCCAACAGCTAACCTCATGCAACATTGCAGATCGTATGGTTGTGCTATAAGACTTTCCTATAAGCTTTAGTAGAACTTTTTTAGCACAAATAACACCCAAAGCATTCCTTCATTCCACCCTACTTAGGTCCTATGGTTTGTATCTTCCTTTATCTCCACAATTTTTTTTATGATGGACTCAAGGTACTTGAATCATAAGACATGTTATATGGTATCTCCAATTTTCACCTCTAACCTAGGATTTCTATACCTTCAACTAAACTTGCATTCCGAATACTTTGTTTCACTTCTACTTAAGCGAAACCATATGCTTCCAAGGCTAGTCTCCATGTCTCTATCTTAGCACTTATTTCAATACTTTACAGTTTACACCATCCACAGAAAATATGCATTATGGCGTCTATTATGTGACTATAATTCGCGCTGCAGACTAATGAGGAAGTGAAGTTAATACTGAATGGAGATAGAAATTCAAGTTCTTACTCATTTCTTGAAGCTTTTGTATCACGAGCAAACATCTTGTAGGATAGCAATTTTCCTTCTAATTTTTGTAAAAGCCGGTTTACCTTGCTTACACTGAACATGTAAGATTTAGTTTCATTTTCTAAATCATCCTTGCTAGAAGAATCATGAATTTCATTATTTCTAAGTGTGTCAAAAAACTCTCCACTGCCACTGCTTTGGTCCTTATATCCTCCATCAGTGAGTGGGAAAATATAAAGGTAACGCCTCCATTTGGCAGAGAAATTGGGATGAAAGGCACGTGATACCTACAATAAGTCACATTCATAATTGTTATCAGATTAAATGTTCTGTGAATAATGAGGAACACAACCTGTAAACAATTTTTTTCTTTTTCTTTTCTTCAAATTCATGGAAACTGATAATTCTATCAAACACTAGTTTCATATTATATATTATTTTAAAGAAGGATATTACCTCAGAAACTGATATGACCCTTAGCTTTCCTGGTGCTGCATGATAGATTGCATCTTCAATATCTCTTGGTTTAACATCCTTCTTCCAAGTGTCTGCACATAATGAACCCCAGGTCAGGGGGGAAAAGCTTAAACAAATCCAATTCCAACAATATACTAAAATGAACCCCACCCCCTGCTTGCCTCAAAAAAAAAAATTTAACCAACTTGTAAACATTTCCTTTCATTTCAATGCATGGCCACAAACTGCTACAATGAAACATAGCCCTACATATTTGGAGCTATTTCCTACAAGACTATGTACTTGTGTTCATAAAAGAATAATTTAGGGTTTTTTATTCTATATATAGGAACATTGAAACATTCCACTAAAGAATTGGAGAAAGGATACCTTTAAAACTCAAAGTTAGATATCTGTTATTGATAACCTGTTTAAGTCAGGCATAACTATATTTGAAGTCAGAAATTTCCAGATGATAAACTGTTGATTGTATAATTGTAAGCACATAAGCATTTGGTCAAAAAATGCTAAAACAAAAACTGTGCTTATAAGATACTTTGGGATCCAGTTCTGTCGTTTTTCATGTTGAGTGTCTGACAAACAATTGATATATCGAAAGATTTGTGCAGAGCAAAAGCATTGCCAGGAACAGAATGGCTTACAGAAAGAACAAACTTGTTGAAGGGCTGTCACTCCTTTGTCTGTACGACCAGCAACAGTAACGGAACCTTCAATTGGCAAACCTCTGTCCTTGAGCTGTTGAGTTTTATTTTCATCAACAAATGTACCAAGCGGCCCTTCTATTACACTGCGTCAGGAAATGAGTAAAAGGGAAAGAAGCAGAATTTATTTTAACATACCTTTGTTTACCATAAATGTTAATATTATCACAAATAAAAGGCATGCGTGTTTTGAACCCAGCAGGGGGAATATGAAGCAGCAAAGGAAAGAATGTAGTAATGTACCATGTTATATTGCATCCCAGTTTTGTCAAATATGTAAATATGCAATTAAAAGGACAACTAATAGGTCATGGATTTTTTATATACATATAATAAAGTACAATGGGAGAAAACTAATTTGTAAAGGCATGTTATGTGATGTGATGTGACCAAAACCACAATGTTGCATAAATATAAAACCTGTAAGGAGACATCTTATCCAACAATTTATAATAGCCATGAACAAATAACTGTTGTTTCCAAAGACATGCAGTTTGCAGCAGACACAAGACTGCAGAAGTTATAAGAAGAGGAACTTGCCTTTGGACAGTGTTCAAGCCTGGCTGCTTTTGCCATCCGTCAAAAGAACCTCCGTGGTATGAAAGAACAATTTTGAATGTCAGCCTTGCCCACCTCCCACCGCGACCTCGCGACGCAACACTTTCAAACTCAGGTTTATCAGAAACTGCTGGAATTCCAGGCTCATTATTATGATCATGAATTTTCTGTCAGAAGTTCACACAAATTAAGAACAACAATAAACAAACAAATCTCTGAAGTTACAGAACTAAGCATGAATTTGAAGTACTGGAATCATAAATTAGGGGTTAATTCAAATGCACCTCAGCTCCAAAAAGAAGAGGCAAAGACAAGTTGCCAAGAACAGCATTCAAGTAAAAATCATTGACTCGTTGCCAAGGCCTTGCATACATAAACTCGTAGCTCTCCCTGTCAAGCCAAAACATCACTGAATTATTGAGAAAAGAAAAAAAAGTTGCCATGAAAAATTGGAATATGAAATCAAAACGACTATGTTACCGAACCTAGCGTTCCATCGTGCGTGTTTACAGGGATCGGTGTGGTTGTAATGCGCATAATTTTCCGTTTCGCGGTGGTTATCCATTGAAGAAGAGATTAGCCACCGTGTCCGTGAGTGTGTTGGTGTTGCGGAAGGAGAGCGTGCGTGTGTGAACCAACGAAGATGTGTTTGGCAACTAAGCATTCGTGTGTGTGTGTTTCCCTCCCGAGACAATTGCAACTGCGAAAGGAGGCGCGGCGTGATTAGATTCCTCAAAATGTTTGCGCTAGATTTTTTGTTGATGTTTGTGGTGCCTATATTTGGACTAACTTTTGATTTTAGTCCCTTCAAAGTTCAAACAAAGATTTGGGGCCTGTTTGATATCTGTTTTTAAAAACAGTTTTCTGTTTTATAAAATTTAAAAACAAAAAAACTTGCTTGATAAAGTTGTTTTCTCATAATTGTTTTAAAAACTGTTCCTGTTTTTTTGTTTTTAAAACAGAAAAACCAGAACAGAAAAAAATTGTTTTTGTTTTCTATTTTTCTATTTCTGTTTTGGAAACATGGAAAACACGGAGAACATCTTGTTTTTCTCATCTCTCATTAATGGCACTATTGTAATTATCAGCAACTACAGTACAAAAATAAGGGTTTCAATAGGGGTGAATAGTCACTTTGGTCCCTAAAGTTATATCAGTCGGGCAAATTCGTCCCTATTCTTCCAAAATGGCTCCCATCGTCCCTGAAGTTTGAAAACGTCGGTCACGTTGGTCCCTACCTCAGCTACCGTTAATGAACGTTAACAGAGATGATGAGTTGGCACGTTAAGTGCTCTGATGGCCAAGTCAGTCCTCAATGTTTCTTACAACAGGCAATTCAGTCCATCAAATCTAAACAATGAATTGCATTATCAAATACCATTACACAACTAAATAAAACTAAACAATGCAAACAAGTAAACACATTACCTTCTGCATGTCTGATATGAAAGTCCAGTTATGCTCATTGTGGTCTCCCAAGTCCTTAGTTGTTAGAGCAGCAGCGTCGGACTCGGATGAATCCGCTAACAAGATTGCTCCTCTTCAGCTCGAGTCCCCGATTGGACAGTTCCTTTCTCAAATTTTGATCAATCACCCGCATCTCGTGCCTGCTGCGGTTGACCAACAGCTTCAACAGCTCCAAACTGACCGTGATTCTGAATCTGATCCCAATAAACAAAATCAAGATCCTTCTTCTTCCTCCACTGATTTAGTTTTGTACAGGTAGGTTTGTTGCATCTTTTCTCATTTCTCTCTAATTTCTAAATCTTATGCGCCCTGCCCTGCCCTGCAAATGCAATTTTGATTTTATTATCAAGTATAATAGAATTTGTTTGATTCATGTCAAGTATTTTTTATGTTTGAACTGGATATGTCTAGTGTAGTTCTTTCACGGTATATGAGAATTTCACTTTTTATGGTTTAACCCGAGGTGATATGCCATTGCTGATTGCTGTCTCTTCTCATGTGAAAAACTGATTAAATCAATGAATATGACTTCAATTCTCAGCAATCAAATCTGTTTGCTTCAAGGATATTAGCTGTGTGCCATTTCATGATGTGGATTTGACTGTGTTCAATTTCAATCCTGCTTAAAATACAAACTCAGTATGCATGAATAGCTTAATGTGCTAGGGAGATGGTTTGTAACGCTGACTTCTTAATCTTCTTTCTCTTTCTGCTTTTTTCTAAATCTGATAGTTTTATTGTCAAGCAAGTCAGTTGTTGACCATTGTGCTGGATTGCAAACTTTTTTAGGAGGATTGCTGAGGTGAAGGCTAATGAAAGGAGGAAAGCACTGGAAGAGATTTTGTATGCACTGGTGGTGCAAAAGTTCATGGCTGCTAACATTTCCCTCATACCCTCCATAACCCCAGACCCAACCGGTAGAGTTGATTCATGGCCAAATGATGATGAGAAGCTTAAGCAGCTTCACTCATACGAAGCATATGAGATGCAACACAAACAAAGAGGTTCAATCAATGACAGTGTCACAAAAATAGAAACCCTCATCAGCGATTACAATGTCACCATTTGCAACATACACAAACAATCTTAATCTTGAATCAATTAAGTGCAATTGTTTGCATTGTTTGCATTGTTTAGTTTTATTTAGTTGTATAATGGTATTTGATAATGCAATTCATTGTTTAGATTTGATGGACTGAATTGCCTGTTGTAAGAAACATTGAGGACTGACTTGGCCATCAGAGCACTTAACGTGCCAACTCATCATCTCTGTTAACGTTTATTAACGGTAGCTGAGGTAGGGACCAACGTGACCGACGTTTTCAAACTTCAGGGACGACGGGAGCCATTTTGGAAGAATAGGGACGAATTTGCCCGACTGGTGTAACTTTAGGGACCAAAGTGACTATTCACCCGTTTCAATAGATGCAACAAACTCCTTTCCGTCCTTCTCGCTTCACAATGGCTGCCGCTCTTAACTTTGCTCTTATTTTCTCTTGCGTACTTGTCTGATTCTTATCTTCTTCTCTTATTATTCGATGAATTAACTTCATGGTGATCCTTCTCTTCTTTTATATCTCTGAATGTAAACCCCTATTTGTTTATCCCACATCTGGTATCGCAAACGAAGATGAAGAAGGAAGAGGGGAATCGCAAACGACGCCGTGCGGGGCGGAGAGGCAGAGATCGTCGGCGAAGAGGTGCACTAGGGGATGAAGGATCTTCATGGTTGTGCTTTGGCCATTATGGCAGTGTCAAGGATTCAGTTGGATTTTCGTTGTTGTTTGATTTTATATGCTTATGGGTCAGTCATGGATCTGTTGTTTGATTTTCATTGTTGTTTCTCTCTTCCTTCTGAATTGTGTAGAAGTGTTGTAGATATGGAGATCGGTACCCACTAACACCCATAAAACAAGTACTCACTAGCAGTGTTGTAGATACTAGATAAGTTGTTGGTTAGTTTCTCTCTTCCTTATTTGTGAATTAGCTAAAATAAGAACCCAGTACCACCAATAAAACAACAACTAACTATCTAATCCAATCATAGATAACCCATGTCATCTCCCAACTTATTATTTGAGAGCAAACAGCACCAAACCAGAAATAGTTCTTAGTAAAGCAGTATAGTACTCTACATTGATCCCAGACATTCAATCTAAAAATTTCCCCTGGTAACAGCTCCAAGCCAGCAACAAAGATGAGGCAAAGGAGGAACACAATGTCACAAAGCCAACTAATTAATTTCAGCCACCCTTACAGCAATTAATTAACTCTGAGTACCTTTTGTTTCCCCTGTCACAAAAGTATTTGCATGTTCATTGGGTGTGATACTAGTACTTTCTAACAGATTGTTTATTTTCTAAAAAGCTCTGTTTGACTTAATTGCACATCCAAACATTAACAATGAATGATTTTATTAAGCTATAAAACATATCAGTTAATATCCTTCTAGTGGATTTATGCTATGCTATGCTTTTTCTTTATTTAATCAAAGGTCTGCAATGTAGAGTATCTGTGTAATGCCATGAATGGAGGATATGGCACCATAAACTAATAAAAAAAGCCAAAAAAATTTAGAACAATAATTTAATAAAAATATATGAGGAAAATTATCAAAAATCTTATGATAGAAATTAATTTTATTCAATAAATTCATATTAATAAATTTATTACCTAAGGATGCATCCAAACAGGTTTTCTATTTTTTTGTTTCAAAAACATGTTTTTGGAACAAATTTATCAAACAAGTTTTTTTGTTTTTTTATTTCCAAAACTATTTTTAGAATCTAATTACCAAACAAGTTTTTTATTTATATTATTCTAAAAAATTGTTCTTAAAAATTGTTTTACAAAATAGTTTTGAAAACAAAAAAATTGAAAACACAATCAAACAACCCCCAAAGTTATGCTTTTTCGATCCAAACTTATTTGTGAGATACGTGAAATCACGTTTGTGTTGACTCTAACTCCGAACCATACATGCACTAAAATGTTTTAGTCTATGTCATTAGCGAAAATTCATTAAAAGGTGTCAACTCATCGACTCCCTAAGCCTTCTGCCACACTTTGTTCTTTCTCCCCTTGCTCTCCCCATTGTGTGATGGCAACATGGATTAACCATTTATTTCTTAAATTAAATGGTTTAAATAGATCCGTGAAAAATTTGAAGTGGTCTAAAGTTTTAAACACTTATCATTTTGTTGTTGTAGAGGTAGTAGAGGATCCGAATTCGTGCGATGGACGGTTCTGCTCGTCACACACTATGCTTCTCGCTCTCACTACTACATCTCATTACTTCTACGACCAAGGTTACTTGCCATTCCAAAATGTCATATTTTACTTCACATTTAATATATTTTTAAATGCTTCTTATCTTTTAGGCTTAAAGGGTCCAAAGGCCCCTGAGATTACAAAGGGAATCAAATCCAGGACCTAGAATATTTTTGCATCAAATTGGGTCCCTGGAAATTTTTTTTTAATTCAATTAAGGCCAAAGTGTGCCAGAGCTCAATTTTGTCCTAGTCACCTTTACCACGTGGCTTTTTTATTTTTTTTAATTAGAAAAATTAATTAAAAATAAACTTTTAATTCCAAGTCAGTTACATAAGCAGAAAAAAAAAACTTAATAAAATCCTAATCTAAACATAAATCTCTAATCTAAACAATGACCTAAACTAAACAAAATCAAACACTGGATTGCAAATTTAGAGAAGCTTGCAAATTTAGTTCATCTGTCAAACGAACCCAGATGAAGAAAACCTAGAAACCCAAATTGTAAGACCTGGATTTTCAGAACAAGCTAATTTCCGACTCACGCGTAGAATCAGTGTAAGCGTGACAGGAGTTTGATATTTGAGAAAGATTAATGAAGAAGAAAGTTCAGGAATTGCTTGAGGAATGTTGCGTAGTCATTTTAGGAATTAGAGCGAGTCGTCTGCACACCCGCCTTATGGCAAGCGTGTCCAGAATAGGCTAATTTCGCTTTAGAGCAACGTTTTAAGTGAGATTTCGAATCCTTGGAAAATTTAAAGATTTTATTTATTTTTCCTTCGACCAGCGTTTCATTTCGGAACTCTAGACTGTACGCACGATAGTATTCACTTTTCGGAAGTCCGACGACGCTAATTTCCTTGCTTCGAAACCCTAGATTCGAGCGATGGATGAAGACTTTTTCTATTCGGGACTTCTAACGAAGTTTCCGTCCGCGTTGCCAGATTTGTTTCGACATTTCCAATCTTTCTTCAGAAGGAAGTTTTGTCGTCTGAGCATCACAGCAAAAAGTAGTTTAACGGGACAGATTAACTTACACCGCCTTTGGGATTTTAGATATCGTTTTTCCCAAATCATAGATAATTGTTTTGAGTTCTGGAATTCTGACGCCAGAATCTCTCTTAGAATTCCTCGGTGGACGTGCTGCAAAAATCGGAATCGCGAAATTTTCATTTTCCCGCGATTTCACCTGCCTATAAATAGCTCGAAAAAGCAAAATCTCTTCATTCTCACCCATTCAAGGCCGCGAGCAAGGAGAGAGGAGGAGAGGAGAAATTTTCGCGAAAACTTGACCAATCTTCGTGCAGTTCGTCCCTACTTCTAGGTATTGAGGTAACTAGCATGAATCCTACCTCTGTTTACTGTTTCTGTTGCGTTTCTGAAGTCGTTTCTGTGCTCACAGTTTTGAGCTTTTTCTAAAATTGTCCGATTTCCTTGATTTCTTGGTTGGGTTATGTTCCTTATGTTCCCATGAGTCTAAAACCTCTGTCAGTAATCGCCGATTGCGATTCAGTTGTCCAAGATCTGAAAAATTGATTCAAAACCCCATTAGTCGCACATTTCGAAACTTTATTGTCGAAAAGCTGTAATCTGACTTCGTGCCTTTAGGATTTGTTGTCACGGATGTCATGAGGATCAATGCTGTCAAATTTGTTTTCCGAACTGATAACTTTGAAGTTTTGAGCCTTTATTTTGGACCAAAATGCCCCTGGATAGTCGTATTTCGACCCGATTGTCCGAAAATTGTTCCGACAATTTCTTTGCCTTAGTTTTACCCTAAAACTACCTTGTGAATTGATTTAGATCGAAGAAAAAGTTCGAAAACCCTATTTTCCATAGTGGCCGAAACCTAATTGCTTGGGTACCGTGTCCAAAAATAATTTTTGGGTCTCTATGACCTGAGCCATTGCGTAGCTCTTTCAATTGTCGAAATTTTGGCGCCGGTTTCGTGTCATTCTGAGTTCTGTAGCTCGAGTTATGCTCGTTTTAGCGAACGAAGTCTCCGTTGTCAATTTGTGCCTAAATAGGAACTCTGAAGCTTTAGAGGCTTTCTTTACGATTTCGATTAGTATTAGTAGATCGTGTTGCTCCTAGTGAAGCTTGTGTTGATGATTGTGTTTTCTTTGTTCTAGGTTCGCAATTTCCATGCCCAACTTCTACTCACGAAGGTAAGGGTAACTCGGTTTTAGAGCGTCTTTGAGTCTTGCATGCTTTTATCGCACTGCCTGCGTTTGAGATGAAGATGTTTATATTGATTGGCAGATGATTATGATTATTATGCTGAATTTGGAAAATGTTTTCTGAAGGCTTCGGCCGAGTGAACTTATTGAGACGTGTGTCTCCGTTTTCTGAGAGGCTTCGGCCGTTTACTGGTTTCTGTCGTTACTGCTTCCTAGTGGATGGAACATGTGGTTACTTTGGATTGGTCCTTGGTTGGGCTTTGTTGTTGTCTGACTTGGCATATAGGGCTTGAGTCAAGTGGCGATGAGGAGGTGTGTCCTATCATTGTCCCATCTTGCGAGATGCTAAGTGGCGATCAGGAGGTGTGTCCTATGATTGTCCCGTCTTGTGTGACGTTAAGTGGCGATTAGGAGGTGTGTCCTATGATTGTCCCGTCATGTATGACGTTATAAGTGGCGATGAGGAGGTGTGTCCTATCATTGTCCCGTCTTGAGAGACGATATTGATCGATCCATTTTGTTAGCAGCATATAGTTGCATTATAGGGAACTAACACCTGACCCTATGTTGTTGGATTTTCGTATTGGTTTATTGATATCTGATTTGATGTTACATTGTTGAGGTTATTATTATCTGAGTCCAATTTATGTTTAAGTTGTTGATATATGAGTTGAGTTATGATGCTAGTTATTTACCATGCCAGGTAATTAAATTCGAACAGCATGATTTTTCTCTTTTATACATGGTAATTGCATGGAGTTAACCCTTTCTATTTGCTACTTGTTGTTTGGGCGCTTAACGCTATTAGGCGATGGAGATCCTTCCGCCGAGGCATAGCTACTCGAGTTGGAGATCGAGTTGTAAGCAGTGGAGTGGAGGTATGAGAAGCAGCTTTGCTTCTCTTCTTGTGGATTATGTTGGAGTCTCTTTTACTTTATGAGAACTCTGTTATTAAAGTCTTGCTTCCGCCACTGTTAAAGTGCGCATGTTTATTCTGAACCTTACTTATGGTATTGTAAACTATTATTACTGTATATCGGGAAACAAGTTATCTAAATAAAGTTATGGTATGTTTCCAACCTTTTAGCCGAAGTGTTTAGTTGTTTTACAGAAAAAAAATTCCCTTGGTTTTTAGGGATTGCAGATTGGTCCTTAGACTTTGTTAGGTTACTAATGTGACTCCTCAGTTGAGAAATTGGGGTGTTACAATTGTGGTATCAGAGCTTTGGTCTAGAAAACCAGAGCTTTTGGGTAGAGTGCCTGCTTAAGATGTTTGAACTCTGAGACCGATTGATGGGGTGTCAATCGGAGGAAGAGTGTGCTTGATTACTGTTTATATAGATTATTTTTGAAGGTTATTCGTAAGTGAATAACCTTATGCTAGTTATTGTTAATTATACATTTGATATAAGTATATACATAGTTAGTTATTATAGAACTTTGTGTTGTTCTGGCCTGAGTATCTGTTGTGGTCTTTGACTGTTCATGAAAACAGGAACAGGAGGTTTCCACAACCGATCGAGACTCAAGGTTCAGACAGCATGAATCCGATGGAGCAAGCTATTGCTAATCTGACTGCCCTTATGGCACAACAAGTTACTAACACTGCTGCAAGGGAGGAAGCTGAAGCTCAACGTGCTGCTACTGCTGCTTTGGTGGCTGCACAAAACCAAGCTGAAGAGAATGCTCGCCGTGTTCAGCGGGAGGAACGTGAATTAGCTGCTGCTCAGACCAGGGGTCTGAATGATTTCAAGCGTCAGGATCCGCCGAAGTTCTCTGGGGGCTTCGATCCGGAAGAAGCTGACTTATGGCTCAAAGAGTTGGAGAAGATCTTTACCTTCTTGCGTACAACTGCAGAGATGAAAGTTGATTATGCAACCTACCTGCTAACGGGTGAAGCTGAGTATTGGTCGCGTGGGGCTAGGGCTATGATGGAGGCTGACCATCAAGCCATCACTTGGGAGTGTTTCCGTGGAGCTTTCTTGGACAAGTACTTTCCTAGAAGTGCTAGAGCCGCTAAGGAAGCACAATTTCTGAGACTCCGTCAAGGAGGCATGACCGTTGCTGAGTATGCTGCAAAGTTGGAGTCGTTGGCTAAACACTTCCGTTACTTTAGAGGACAGATTGATGAAGGCTACATGTGTGAGCGATTCATTGAGGGGCTGTGTTATGAGCTGCAGAGGGCGGTGCAACCGCTAGGACTGAATCGCTACCAAGTGCTGGTGGAGAAGACCAAGGGGATTGAGGCCATTGATAATGCAAGGGGCAAATTCCAAGGTCTGAACAAGCCTTACCAAGGAAGTGGAGGTCCGGCTAGGACTAACCAAAGAAGAGGTGACAAGGGTAGGCATTTCCAGAAGAAGCCGTATGTTCGTCCTCAGGGTAGGGGGACAACTTCTGGGTCCTTTTATCCTACTGGTGGAAATGCAATTGCACTAAGAACCCCATCTGGGAATCGGGAGGATGTGACTTGCTTCAGGTGCAACAAAAAGGGGCACTATGCCAACCACTGTTCTGAGAGTCTTGCGGCGTGTTGGAACTGCAACAAGCCAGGCCACACTGCTGCAGAGTGCAGGATTCCTAAAGTTGAGGCTGCTGCAAATGTTGCTGGGGCTAGGAGGCCTACTGCTGGTGGAAGGGTCTACTCGATCAGTGGAACTGAAGCTGAGGAAGACGATGGTCTGATCCGCAGTACCTGCGAGATTGCGGGTAATTCCCTTATCGCGCTATTTGATTCTGGTGCTACGCATTCATTTATAGATATAGCTTGTGCGGCAAGGTTAAAGCTAGAAGTGTCAAAGCTACCGTTTGAATTGACAGTGTCTACCCCTGCATCTAAGAGTCTAGTAACTAACACTGCATGTCTGGAATGTCCTTGGATGTACCTAGATAAGAAGTTTGTAGCAAACTTAATCTGTTTACCTCTCAAGGGATTGGATGTGATCATAGGCATGGATTGGTTGTCCCACCATCATGTTCTTCTTGATTGCGCCAATAAGGTAGTTATCTTTCCCGATGCTGGACTCGCTGAGTTCCTGAACTCGTACTTTTCAAAGCTTTCTTTGAGGAAAGGAGCTTTGAGTTCTCTCATGTCTACAACCGTGGTGGAAGCTAAGGAGAATGGAGTACACGGAATTGCTGTTGTGCAAGATTTCGAGGATGTGTTCCCCGAAGACGTACCTGGAATACCTCCGGTCAGAGATATGGAGTTCACAATTGATATAGTCCCAGGCACTGGACCTATATCAATCGCACCGTATCGTATGGCACCGGCAGAACTGACTGAGCTGAAGAGTCAACTCGAAGATTTAACCAAGAAGGGGTTTATCCGACCTAGCGTTTCTCCGTGGGGAGCGCCAGTGCTGCTTGTGAAGAAGAAAGACGGAAGATCGCGACTTTGTGTGGATTATCGACAGTTGAACAAAGTCACGATAAAGAACCGTTATCCGTTGCCAAGGATTGACGATTTGATGGATCAGTTGAAGGGTGCTGCTATTTTCTCGAAGATTGACCTGAGATCGGGATATCACCAGATTAGAGTCAAGGATGAGGATATTCAAAAGACGGCGTTTAGGACACGCTATGGGCACTATGAGTACTTGGTGATGCCGTTTGGAGTTACGAATGCACCAGCTGTATTCATGGACTACATGAATAGGATCTTTCATCCATTCTTGGATCGCTTCGTTGTGGTGTTCATCGACGACATCTTGATCTACTCGAGGAATCGTGAAGAACACGAGGAACATCTACGTCAAGTATTACAAGTTCTTCGGGATAAGGTACTGTATGCTAACGCGACAAAGTGTGAATTTTGGCTCGAAGAAGTAAAGTTTTTAGGACATGTCATCTCATAGGAGGGTATTGCTGTGGATCCCAGTAAAGTGGAAGCGGTACTTGCATGGGAGCGTCCTAAGACTGTGACAGATATAAGGAGTTTCATCGGTTTAGCTGGATATTACCGACGATTCATCGAAGGTTTTGCTAAGATTGCAGGACCATTGACGAAACTCACCCGGAAGAACCAACCTTTTGCTTGGACAGAGGATTGTGAACAGAGTTTCCAAGATATGAAGAAGCGTTTGACGACCGCGCCAGTTCTGACATTACCACAAGAGAAGGAACCCTACGAGGTTTACTGCGATGCTTCGTACCAAGGTTTGGGTTGTGTGTTGATGCAACACCGAAAGGCTGTGGCTTATTCTTCAAGGCAATTGAAGATACATGAACGGAACTATCCTACGCACGAT
This sequence comes from Lotus japonicus, assembly GCF_012489685.1. Classification (NCBI taxonomy): domain Eukaryota; kingdom Viridiplantae; phylum Streptophyta; class Magnoliopsida; order Fabales; family Fabaceae; genus Lotus; species Lotus japonicus. The sequence goes on along the minus strand of NC_080044.1, from coordinate 81,286,037 downwards.
TTAGAGTTAGCGGCTGTGGTATTTGCGCTCAAGATTTGGAGGCACTATCTTTATGGGAGCACTTTCACTGTTTTTAGTGATCATAAGAGCTTGAAGTACCTGTTCGATCAGAAGGATCTGAATATGAGACAAAGGCGTTGGGTGGAATTCATCAAGGACTATGATTTCACTTTGTTGTACCACCCAGGAAAAGCAAATGTTGTAGCAGACGCACTGAGTCGCCAGACAATTCATGTTTCATCGTTGATGATTAAGGAATTGGAACTTATCGAGACTTTTCGCGACCTCAGTTTGGGTATGCAAGTGACACCTGGAAAATTGAGCTTTGGGATGGTGACGATCACTAGTGATTTTCTGAACGAGATCAAGGTGAAACAACTGTTAGATGAGGAGCTGATCGAGAAACGGAACTTGATCATTTTGGGAAAAGCGCCGGATTTTGAGGTAGGAACCGACAACATTCTGCGTTGCAAAGGACGTGTCTGCGTACCATTGGACATGGAGTTGAGAAGGATGATTCTTGACGAAGGTCACAAGAGCAGATTGAGTATTCATCCGGGATCGACAAAGATGTATCAAGATCTAAAGTTGAATTTTTGGTGGCCAGGAATGAAGAAGAATGTAGCAGAGTTTGTGGCGGCATGTCTGACATGTCAGAAGGCGAAGATAGAACATCAAAAGCCTGCGGGTATGTTACAGTCACTTGATGTGCCGGAGTGGAAGTGGGACAGTATCTCTATGGATTTCGTGGTAGCTTTGCCAGCTACGAGGAAGAGATTTGATTCCATTTGGGTCATTGTGGACCGTCTGACGAAGTCAGCACATTTCATACCGGTGAAGACCACGTTCAATGTGGAGGCACTTGCAAAAGTGTATGTCGCTGAGATTGTACGACTTCATGGAGTACCATCGAGTATTGTTTCTGACAGAGATCCGAAGTTTACTTCGCATTTCTGGAAGGCGTTGCACGAGGCGCTTGGGACGAAGTTGAGGTTGAGCTCTGCCTATCACCCTCAGACGGATGGACAGACAGAGAGGACAATACAGTCATTGGAAGACTTGCTGCGAGCCTGTGTTCTGGATAGTCAAGAAAGCTGGGATGAGCTGTTGCCGTTGATCGAGTTTACTTATAACAACAGTTTTCATGCTAGTATTGGAATGGCACCTTATGAGGCTTTGTATGGGAGGAGATGTAGAACTCCTTTATGTTGGTTTCAAGATGGCGAACATCTTCTCGTTGGACCTGAATTAGTACAACAAACTACTGAGAAAGTGAAGCAAATACAAGAGAAGATGAGGACGTCACAGAGTCGACAGAAGAGTTATGCTGACACACGACGGAGAGAGTTAGAGTTTGAGGCGGGAGACCATGTGTTTCTTCGCGTGACACCAACTACCGGAGTGGGAAGAGCGATAAAGTCGAGGAAGCTGACACCGAAGTTCATTGGACCGTATCAGATTATCGAGCGAGTCGGTAAAGTAGCTTATCGGATTGCGTTGCCACCTTTTCTTTCCAAGATTCATGATGTGCTACACGTGTCACAATTGAGGAAGTATATTCCTGATCCCTCTCACATCATCAAGGAAGATGATATTCAGCTTAGAGACAACTTGTCTTTTGAAGTGGCACCAATGAGGATTGAGGAACGTAGGATCAAGCAGTTGAGGAACAAGCAGGTTCCTCTGGTAAAAGTGATTTGGAACCAAGTCACGGGCGATGCTACTTGGGAACTAGAAGAGAGGATGAAGGAACAGTATCCGGAACTCTTCACTGAGCCTTAAGTTTCGAGGACGAAACTTTCTTTTTGGGGGGTAGTATTGTAAGACCTGGATTTTCAGAACAAGCTAATTTCCGACTCACGCGTAGAATCAGTGTAAGCGTGACAGGAGTTTGATATTTGAGAAAGATTAATGAAGAAGAAAGTTCAGGAATTGCTTGAGGAATGTTGCGTAGTCATTTTAGGAATTAGAGCGAGTCGTCTGCACACCCGCCTTATGGCAAGCGTGTCCAGAATAGGCTAATTTCGCTTTAGAGCAACGTTTTAAGTGAGATTTCGAATCCTTGGAAAATTTAAAGATTTTATTTATTTTTCCTTCGACCAGCGTTTCATTTCGGAACTCTAGACTGTACGCACGATAGTATTCACTTTTCGGAAGTCCGACGACGCTAATTTCCTTGCTTCGAAACCCTAGATTCGAGCGATGGATGAAGACTTTTTCTATTCGGGACTTCTAACGAAGTTTCCGTCCGCGTTGCCAGATTTGTTTCGACATTTCCAATCTTTCTTCAGAAGGAAGTTTTGTCGTCTGAGCATCACAGCAAAAAGTAGTTTAACGGGACAGATTAACTTACACCGCCTTTGGGATTTTAGATATCGTTTTTCCCAAATCATAGATAATTGTTTTGAGTTCTGGAATTCTGACGCCAGAATCTCTCTTAGAATTCTCGGTGGACGTGCTGCAAAAATCGGAATCGCGAAATTTTCATTTTCCCGCGATTTCACCTGCCTATAAATAGCTCGAAAAGCAAAAATCTCTCATTCTCACCCATTCAAGGCCGCGAGCAAGGAGAGAGGAGGAGAGGAGAAATTTTCGCGAAAACTTGACCAATCTTCGTGCAGTTCGTCCCTACTTCTAGGTATTGAGGTAACTAGCATGAATCCTACCTCTGTTTACTGTTTCTGTTGCGTTTCTGAAGTCGTTTCTGTGCTCACAGTTTTGAGCTTTTTCTAAAATTGTCCGATTTCCTTGATTTCTTGGTTGGGTTATGTTCCTTATGTTCCCATGAGTCTAAAACCTCTGTCAGTAATCGCCGATTGCGATTCAGTTGTCCAAGATCTGAAAAATTGATTCAAAACCCCATTAGTCGCACATTTTCGAAACTTTATTGTCGAAAAGCTGTAATCTGACTTCGTGCCTTTAGGATTTGTTGTCACGGATGTCATGAGGATCAATGCTGTCAAATTTGTTTTCCGAACTGATAACTTTGAAGTTTTGAGCCTTTATTTTGGACCAAAATGCCCCTGGATAGTCGTATTTCGACCCGATTGTCCGAAATTGTTCCGACAATTTCTTTGCCTTAGTTTTACCCTAAAAACTACCTTGTGAATTGATTTAGATCGAAGAAAAAGTTCGAAAACCCTATTTTCCATAGTGGCCGAAAACCTAATTGCTTGGGTACCGTGTCCAAAAATAATTTTGGGTCTCTATGACCTGAGCCATTGCGTAGCTCTTTCAATTGTCGAAATTTTGGCGCCGGTTTCGTGTCATTCTGAGTTCTGTAGCTCGATTATGCTCGTTTTTAGCGAACGAAGTCTCCGTTGTCAATTTGTGCCTAAATAG